>NC_079291.1:48018230-48321260 GCF_023638135.1 Falco biarmicus | reverse complement strand
CATTCAGCTATAGATTCTTCACTCTCTCTTCATCTTCACTCTCTCAAAAAACTCTTGAGCAGGCACCTTTTCAGAGGATGCTCAAGAGAAATATAAAGGTGAGATAGTATATGGGGACGGTGTGGGGAGGGGGTTGTGTGTGCGTGTGTGTGTGTGTGTGTATTTTTTCACAATTCATAGGAAAAATTGCCAATGGAAGAAGTAATTGATACAGCAGAAAAGTAGGAAAGTTCACTGCTGGGGGAAGATACTTGTAGAGAAAAGAAGTAAGAAGTTCCTGCCTAACAAATAAGAGAGTTTGGGAAAACATTTAGGTCAGTCCATGGTGAAGTTGCAGGAAATTCAAGGAGTGCCTTGAACATAACAGCCTCTTTCTTTTTGGCCTGAAAGTTTTCCTGTTAAGAGTCAGGTCAGTGAATATACTTTATCTTGGGAATACATTAAGAGAAAGAGTAGAGGGCTTTCTGCCGCCAAAGAAAGCCTAAACTATTTATACTTGACAAAAGGGAGGAAGAAAATCTTATGGAGCAAGGCATTTTGCAGGGATTTAAATGACCCCGTATGTGATTTACAGCTCTGCCACTGATCTATTGCGTGACCTTAGGCAAGTCACTTCACCTTTATGCCTCAGTTAACCTGTTCTACTGACATAATAACACTGAGCCTTACTGGGCTTCAAGATGATGAAACATTTCTTTCTTAGAGCTAAATCCCCTCTGTGATGTGAAAAAAAAACCCACCAGTGATTAATGTAATCCATTGTTCAAACTGAGCAAATGTACTTATGTGTTTGAAAAACATAATTTCAAACTTTAATGGTCTGTTTTTTTCATTTGTAATCTGAACTCATAACCGATTTGGACAGGTTTGATTAAAAGAATAGTGAGTATTTCCTAATATGAGCCAAGAAGTGGATGTGCGAGTATCTCAGTGGTAAGGAACGTGCATATAACAAATCGGAGTCCCTTTGCATTCCCTCCAGCATGCCTCTGGCTGTAGGAGCCAGAATCTAGCCCTAAATTAATAATTAGCACTTTCAGTTTAAGCTCTCCAGGAAATGTCATGAGGACAGACAGAAGTACTAGAAAATGTTAGTGGGCAGTGTAGAAAGGTAAGTGCCAAGAGATTTATACCCAGCATTCTTGACAAGCAAGAACAGAATATCAGGATTTAAATAACCCACTGGCAAGACCTTTCACATCAATTTGACTGTGGTGGGAGGAGAAACTCTACAGGGATGGCCTGTGTGTGTCTTCGCAGGTAATAAGAAAGAGGTACTCACATCAGCATGCATGTGAATACAGAAAGGGCTAAACCCCCTGTATTTATAAGGGGCTAAAGTCATATATCAAGTTATGCTTCCCCTTAGCCGTGTATGAATTTTGAATTCAGCAGAAGAAAGTGGGGGACCAAAACTCTCTGATCAACAGCAAGAAAATAGATTCAATTCAGCAATAAAATTATCACAAATGCTATGATAAAGGCTGCATATAAAATCTTGTCTCCCCGTACAATGTGGCAACATATTTTTCCTTTGAGATAATACTGCCAATGTTCAGTATATTTTTAGAGATGAGCCTAGTAACACATTATGGACAGATTTTTGATGAAGCCTCAAACCAGCATACAATTTTATACACATAATTAGTCCCAAGCACTGCATTTTTAGTGCAATTACCTAAATCTTGCCACTTCTTCCTACAGGTATATAATTAAATTAGATTTTTAAAAGACATCCACAAACGAAAAAAAAAAAATGTTCTGAACAACATAGCTTCCAAGTATCTTGTAAATTGTCCTAAATAAGTAGGCACTAATTTTCACAGAGTTGGTATTTTATTCCTTAGTTTTGTAACATGTCACCGAGTCAGCTGGAGAATATTTGGTTTGTTATTAACAACATCTATTAAACTAAAAAAGCACCTTTTTAAATTTATATTTTAAGTTCTAGATGTTCTTGAGATGGGTTTGTGGTCTCAAGTTCTTGAGTTTTTTGAACATTACATTAGAACAGCAAGTAGTTGACACAGGAATTGTGAAGCCATACCTGAAAATCTGGCATAGAATACAAAATGTATTCTACCCATGCCTGAAAAAAGTTTAAATTTGAGTGACCAGAATGGCATAAAACCATATTCCACCTCATTCTAATCACTACTATATATACGTGTGTGCCTGTATCTGTATGTATAAATAAGTAAAGATACATAATGTATGTATATGTGAAAAAATATATATACTGTGTAGATAGTGTGTATACATGTGTTATATATATATATATGTAAAAGGAAATACGTGTAGGTGATACCACATTTTTAAACACAATGTTTGAACCAGATAAAACATACCCTGGTGTTCTACAGAAACACAGTTGAGCCTTTTTATAAACCCTACCTACTTCACATATCAAAGAGCCCATCACAGGTGGTTGTAGTCATATTAGAGGAGCCTGTCCGAAAAGGGTCAGAGATTTAGGTGGGGTTTGGTTGTTCAGACACCCTCCCGGGTTAGCTGAGGTTTGCAGCCAGGTGTATATATATGTTAACAGCCATTGTGGCGTTTCTACTGCAGCACAGGGCTGCTTACAGGGCAGGATGAAAGGCGGTTCAGCACTCGGCTGAGTACTGAAGCAGCCAGGCCAAATTAACCAAAGCTAGACCTGCCTCCTTGGCTGCAGAGCGTGCCAACTCCTGGGCTTTGCCATAAACCAAATTTCTACGCACACACGTGCAGGCACACGTGTAAATGGACAAATTACCTGCATATCTCCGGCTGCCCGTTGTCTGAGGTGCACTACTGCAGAGTACTGTTGTCCATCAGGTTATGCCTTCCTTGTCTGGAAACCTGCCAATGGATGCACTGAAGACTACATGGATTTTGAATCCTGCTGAGGCTGTAGCATGAAGAAGGGCTGAAAGTTGTCTCAGGACGTTAGGATTTACTTCTGCATGTGGTCCCTAGTAGAAATGAAGGCATCTTTAGTGAGTTGCTGGCAGCAACAGAGGCACCTAAAGGGTTAGGCAGCAGCTGAGCTGGGATTTTGAGAATCAGAGTGGTGCCGAAATGGGGGTTTGACTATTGGTCCTCGTTTAGGTACTAAAATAAATTCAGTTAGCTGGCAAATTTGAAACTGCTCCTCAGAAAAAAAATCTGGCTTTAATTGTGGCTGCTGAGCTGTTTCAAAAATCTGGTCCTGTACAAATACACTGTAAATGTAAGCAAATACTGATCCCTTGCTGAGTTCTCAGATCTATTGCAAACAATCCAAGCCTTCATAAAAATACACAGCTTTTCACTTATCCTATATTTTGTCTCATATTAGGTCACTAGCCAAAAAGTCTCTTGCCAGCAGTCAGTTTAATAGGGAGAAGGAAACAGTCTTATTAGTTAGGTTTATTTATGATGACAAAAGGAAAATCATGAAAAGCCGAAGTTGTAAGTGGTAATTTATTCCTGATAAGTAGTAAATCAGCAGGATTTCACTGCCCACATGGGGACCTGCAGTTAAATAATTAATGATAAATAATGAGCCTCATAAATGTTCACAGTGGTTTTGAGCAACTGTTTATACATGAACTCATTCTACAAACTCTCCTGCTGCTATAATCATGATAACCTGGTGTCCTTACTGCATTACAAAAACATAAGATGATAACACCAGCCATCTCTGTGGTTAAGTTTATATCGTTCATTGCCAGGTTAAACTAATTATTCACTGCCTCCAAGGCAGTACTGGGCTAATATTTCAAACTGATGTATCTTTAGTCATGATAAACTTAGCTCACACTGTATCATCATGCATTCCACTGATGTGGCCTTTGCCTGAAAAAAAATGCAGAATTATTAAAAGAAGTGGGCAACAGGAGAAGGCTCTAAACCTTTATATTCTGGGTCTGAAACCAGTGAAAAATACTGGTAGTAGTAGTAGTAAAAAACAGAAATATAAAAATGCAGTTAAAAACATATTTTCCCATGTATCAAAGGGTCTGAACACTTGTAGATTTGTATGCATGATTTTTCATCACCATTGTTCAGCACTGGCCACCAGAAGAGTCCAAAGTCAGCTCTAACATGGTAATCTTTACATTCCAGAAAAATAAATTGCCTGAGAATGCCCTCAGTCCTCATTGACTAATATTATGATAAAGAACCCATGATTGTGCCAATGACTATTTTTTTTTCTTTTTTTTTTTTCTTTCCCTTTTCTAGCTCCTAATCTTGTTTCTCCTGTATTCTCTGGCTATCATGTCATGACTTTCATGGGATGCAAGATCAGTACTTCAATAGTTCAAATCTGTTGTGCTGGTCAAATTTGGTTTTACTTCAGAAGCATCCAACATGACTCCACAGCGAACCGACTTACTGGGACTGAGGGTAATCATCACAGTTGTCTTCACTTTCAGTCTACCAACATGCACCACACACAGACATTCTGCATGTACAAATTATTAAATTCAGTACTGAGTTATATTCAGAGCTTATGAAAATCCACCCTTTTAGCTGGTCTGTCATGCTCAGAGATACTTTTGGATTTTGGAAGGATTTTGAAGTAGCCCCTGCCCATTAAAAATCAGCATTTAGGGTGCTTGTCCAGAAGGTCATGCACGACACCCCACTCTCAGCTATCTGGTATGGTGCGTTGCGTGCATGCATGTAAATTCAAGCTAGCAAACTGCATGGGCACTCTGTTATTTTCCATGCTGCAGACGTGAAATTGATAAAACACAATGAAAGGTGAGAAGAGAACTTGGCCTGACTTTATTTTTTTAACTTTGACAGCAAAGGGAGAGATGTGAATGCAAAGAACATAGAGAATGGTGATTTTAAAAACACAGTGCACACCAATTCACTAAGTTATATTTTATAACAGGAAACAGAAAGAGGGAACCAAATGCATTGAACAATTTTATACAAGAATGAAAAGTCTAAAACTCAAAAAACAACAGCCCAGACCACACCTGACGTATCGGGCTCTGCCTGGGCAGGGGAGAGCCAGCATGTGAGGTGACAGCAGAAGCTGCAGCCCCTTGCTGGGTGGGTGAGCAGGCAGCAGGAATCCAGCTGGAGCAGGGCATGGGGGCAGCCACCCAGACCCCGGTCTGGCCCCCAGCCCAAGGCGACCTAAGCTTTTCCACAGCCGCAGCAGCAGCTCTCCCTGGGGTGGTGGGATGCAAGGCCGCCCAGCCCAGCTCAGCCCATGCAGGGGCCCCCCAGCACCTCAGCAGGAGAGGGAAGGAGTGGCCATGGCAGGCCAGTGGCACCTCACAGCCTGTGCCAGGCGTCACCCCGGCACCAACAAGCCACAAGTTGTTTGATTATGTGGAGCTGAAAGGCAACAAAAACAAGGAGTCTCCTTCCCTGTATTTATGACTTAATAAGTATGGCATTTTTTCTGAGTCTTATTCGTTGTACAAATTGTGCAGGTAATTGCATGTAGATTAAAAGAATGGAAAAAAAGGAGGTTTATCATTATACTGTTACTCCAAAAAGTCTACTTTTCCTGTCTCAGTCAGCATGTAGTGACTTACCTGAGTGAAATAAAAAGAAAAAAATTAAAACACAGACATTCAAAATAAACCACTAACGAGTAAGGTAAGTAACTGTCACCTGACAACATTTGGGTTTTGACACTGCTGATTTTGCAAGAGAACAAATTGCTTCCTCTGGAACCGACTTATTTTTGAAAAAAGATTACAGAATTCAGGTTGCACACCCCATCTCTGTAAAACCACACTTGACATCTGCAGTCCTGTGTTCAGAGGAGTTGCTTAATAAAGTCAATGGATCACAAGGTGACTTTTCATATTGATGATGTTGAAATAGAATATAAATTCATGGTATTTATTAATGGCCCACAAGAAACTAGAAGAAAGGTAAATTTATGAAGATATATCTTCTGTGTGTAGATATGTACCTATATTTATTTATACATATAAATACACAGTTGCATATACATAGCTACACACGTATCTGTTAGCATATATATTATTAACAAGTCCGCATTTGATTTTTTAACTCTGACTTATTCAAACTTAAGATTCAGTACTTTTAAACTGATAAACCCCTAGGGAAAAAACTGCTTTTGAAAGAAGGGGAGGAGGGTCAAATAGCTCTGCACTTCTCGATCAGTGTGGGAAAGTTGCTGTCACTCATCTGAATGAAATATCTTGCAAGGAAGACTAGCCCTGTCCCTAGGTTTGCTGAAATGTAACATGAAAACTGGTTCCCTTAAACCACATTTTGTGCTAGATTAGGAGCACACAAAGTTTAGTTGCTGAGTGTAACCTAAAGGTCAGTAACTCCTATCTGAGAGGCGATAACTTCTTAAGACTCATTGGCCTGATCACTCAATGAACAGCTAACTCCATGGCAAATTTGTTCCATAGAAACATGAGAGTACCACCCCATGTCAGACCATAATGAGCAACACAGAGTCCTTTGGGAGAAATTGTAGGAGATCTTTCCATTAAATAATTGTCATCACAAAGTAAAGTTTCTTCCTGTGGCTTTATTTAATTCATGAAGAGCAAAAGGCTTACCTTCCTTCAAAACTAAGCCTTCCTAGCTAGCATTGCTCAGATGTTCCCATACAACATCTACCTTTTCTTGGAATCATGCTAAGCCCTTGGCCTCAGTAACATTTTGTTACAATGGTTTTCACAAGGTATTAAAGAAAAGAAATTACCTTTAATAGGTGTTAGATCCAGCGTCTTTCATTGTATGCCCCTTGTGCTTTTATTGTAAATGAATTTATTGTAAAGACTAAACAAGAGCTCCTGATTTATTTTCTCAATATCATTCATTAGTCACCTTTATCTGGTCTCCTTTGATTTCTCACCTTTCTAATAAGTTCCAATGTTTTCAATACTTCCTTATACAGAAAGCTTTTGAACCTCTAATTGTTTTTGATGTTCATTTCTGAGCTCTATTTTGCTATCCATTTCTGCATGCAAATTGTTACCTGCACTGCAGACAGTCATCTAGTTGAAAGCAGACCACTGATACTTTTAGTATTGTTCTGTGTGCTCTCTCTCTAACATCCAAGCATTTTTGTTCTTTGTTTTAAACTAAAAGACATACCCTCACAGTTTTGTTGTGCGCTTGACTGGTAGGCAGATGCTTTCATTATTGTTCAACGTTAGAATAAGTAAGCCAGTCTTCAAAGGGGTTTTAGACAATTACTTTTGCTTAACCTGAAATCATAGTGGGGCTAAATGCAGCCACAGTCAGGACAGGGGATAGTGAAGACAGCAGGTGGGGTAGCAATATGATTCCTCTCCTCTCAGGAGATCAGAAATCACATCATCACATCACACCGCACAATGACATTTGGAAAGGAGACAAAAGGAAAAGAGGAAGCAACCTGTAACTACTGCCCTGCTTATGTTGACCAGCTAGGATAGGTGCTGAAACACATCTTGAAAAAAATCATTCTTATTTTTCACCAGAAGCTGGTTTCCCTTTCCTGCTTTGGTGAGGAAAGAGTCCTCATGGAGACCCCTTCTAAAAAGGCATTCAAACCAGAGGCTGTCATAACTGGAGTGCAAGGGCCATGGGATTTAGTTTTACTGTTACTTTGACCAGCAGTACCAAAGCATGCTCAGGCATTCGCTTCTCAGCACAGGGGCACGGTCATCTGGCTTCTCACCCATGGCTGCCTGGGAGACACTGTGTTAGCAAAGGTATTAGGATCACAGGACACACTGCTTGCCGGGATCTGTCCCTTCCCAAGATAGTTCTTGCCCTCTGAGGTTTTCAAATAACAGTACTGTTTTCTACAAAAACCTTCCTTATAGGAACGCTTGTCATGATTCTGCAGATTTTCTGCTAACTCTGTGTGCATTAAACGCAAGATATGAGTGGTGAAGAAGCTCCCTGCTGTATCTGCTGTTACTTTAAGACTACATTGCTACATTAAGACTCTCCTAAGCAGCACAAAGATCTTTCCTCTTTAACATGTGAATAATGAAAACCAGACAGATGTCTGCTATTAAGATAAAGCACTCAGTGGAGGTTTCTTGTGTTTTCTGAACAGAGAAGTAGAAGCTATTCCCGCCACCAACTATGGATTATCTCACTGAAAAATCATAGAATAGCAACAAACTATTAATTATCTTTCCTTACTATAAACTACTGAAATCGCTCTGTAAATGTTTTTCTTTTATAATGATAAACATTTCTGTCACATAGTTTGTACAATTAATCCTTTTTCAATTTAAAGCACCATCTCATTTCACTGGGAAACAGTTTATAAAAATACTTGGGAGTGAAAGATTGGTAATAAAGTTTTCAAAGTACACTCTATGTTTTTTAGCTTAAACAGTCACTCAGTATTTGTGGGATGTCCAGACTATGTCAAATTATGCAGCTAAGCTGTTTCCACAAAGGAACTGGGGGAAAAAAACATAGACTTGGGAGCTGTCCAATGATTCTCAATTTAGCTTCTGTAAAAGAAACTTATACTTGTGAAGAAAGGTTGTTGGAAGCAGCTTTATAGGATGAAAAATGGGAAAGAGATAATTAAGATGGTTATGTTCATTCCCCAAACTAATCGTATCATTTTGAAACAATATAACATAAGAAACCAAATATTATTTTTTCATATTACTCATGTTCACATCACAGAAGGCAATACTATATGATAAACAAATTTATCATATACACCCAGCTTCCTTAACAGCTCTGCCACTACACTCTGATGAGCATCTTCTAAGATTCCAAGTTTCTTGAGAAACAACACCCCAGTGTCTGTCTTTGAACCTGCACAAAACTCATCCCTTCCTTCAATGTAACAACCAGAATATTGCTTTTTTATGATTCTTGGCTAAACAGAGTTCTTTCTACCTCAAAACCATCTTTTATATTGCTAACAATCTCAAGCGGATTATCTTGTGACATTGACGGACTTCACCAAAATGAGAAATTCACTTGAAATGACAGTTTTCTGTTTTTATTTCCAAGATTCCTATGCATTATTTTCAAAACTATCTAGAATATCACTTTTTTAAAAGACAGGTTGTGTTTGGCTTGTAATGAAACTGTAACTGGCATCCTTTGTGCACCTGCATAGTGTTGGAAGCAACCTAAACTTCTGTACTCAAGGATTAGGATTCTTTGTTCAAATATTTCTTAGCAAAGATGATATTTTTCTAGACCAAATTTTTAAATGTGAAAAATAAGGTTATAATTTTTTCCTTTTAAAAAATGTTTAGAAGCGAGCAAAGTTGAGCAAACTTAGCTCTCATAATAGGTGTAACTCAGATGTTCCAAGATCTCTTCTGTAAAGGTTTACTGTTGATCTTCTTTTCCCATAATGGTCTCAAATCTCCTATGTATTGGATTCACAGAAATTCAAGAAATTTATCTATCATGGGAACCTAACTCTGCTTGTGGAGGTAGAAACAGAGCCATGCAGCAATGACACTACTTTCATAATACCACAACAGCTGTGACAGACAGAGATTAATATCAGATTTAGACAAAACAAACGCTTTTTTCTTGCAGAATATCAGTACATAATAATTTAGTATTTTATACTAAAACCAAAGCTGAGTGTCATGGTATTCCCAAATTGTTACCATTTATTTTCAGTCAAGTATTTTGATATTTGATTTCCCATCTCAGTTTGAAACAAAAAGATTTCTGAACATTTATATGCATTTTAATAGGGATGCATGTCCTTAACATACAACACAATATTGATCATAGTCTCCATCCACACTGGAATTCTTATTACTGTATTTACACAATATAATCAGTCTTTTTTTCTTCGTTGTGTCTCACACACTGCCTCATATTGGCTCAGTTCCACATAATACAAATGCAAAGACCATTTTATCTGGAGGTATGCCTGGAACAATTTAGCCTTTCACATATCAAAATTTGAGTGGCACTTCTTGTGCCACTACAAACCTCATCAGCAGAATTATCACCTTGAGCTCAAAACCACAACCAAAATGTAACTGATCGGATCACATGTAAGCTGGTGGATATTGCGACATATTATACATCATTATTTTTTCTTCCCATGATACTGAAAACAAGAAGAATGTACACAGAAGCAAGAGAGTTGCATCTACCAAGTGTGACAGTGTAGTGTTCAATTTTAACTGGTGACCATCTTCACTCCTTGATGACTGTTTTGCTACACGCTGTCTTGTATAATTGCTTGCACACCATAGAAAGACTGCCAGGAATAAAAATAAAAAGAAGCAACCAAACCCACAGTAAATAATATGAAGCCCATAAATAATGACAGTGTCATGTTTCATGTGAGATTTAGCCATGATCTGATGTTACTAAGTTCCAGCCAGCCAGCAAGCTTATGTTCAGACAGCAATGTGTCCAAACACATGCTAATGGAGTGCTCTGAAAATTTGAATACAACCTTTTTTGTTGCGTGACTTTTACTTCACAGAGATTTTTTCACGAGATCCAAAACTTCTCACTTAATTGATTTATAACTAGCTTATACATGTTTCAGCACTTTGTAAAGCAAATTATGGCTATAATGAAGAAACACTCAGAGTGCTGGTCCATTCCTTGTAAGTATACATGGGTAAGACATAACTATAGCGAGGCTATGCTTGTTCTCATATCACAATGTTAAGCATTCAAGGACAGCCAGGTGAAGCATTCTCAGTTATTTCTCCCCTCTCACTTCCATGTAAATAATACTGAAAAGCTACAGAATTAGATAGAGGTCATGCTGCAAACTGTCAGTTCTAGCTTCTCAAAGCTTTCATTACCCATGTCATGTATGAAGACATAAGAAAATCTTGGATCTTGCAAGAAGAGGAAAAGCCCTAAATTGAATATGAATTGTAGCATGGGAGACCTCACACGGCTTTTTAAAAAGACCGAGGGTTCCTGAGATTGTCCATTTTATCCGTTGTCAAGAAAAGCCCATCTGTATCTTGGAAACTACCTTTTCTCACATAAACGGTGAGGTATCATCTCAGACAAACTGGGTAAGTTTTCAAGGGTATGCACAGGAGATCCACTAAACAATTGCCTGTATTTGTCAATGGGCAGTTAAACACAGTGCTTTGGAAATTCACCTCTGCTTGTCCACTCTTCTTTTAGCTGTACAACAGCAGCAGCCCGTTTTCTAAAGGAGCTCCAGCCAGCCAGCCTTCCCAGCTGGGAGGGCAGGAGGACATCTGTCTTCCGAGCCAGTTTCAATCATATTCTAAGAATCAGTATTTTTCCCCAGCTGAATTTATTATTTGCACTAAGTGATCTGTTTCTCTCAGCTGGTCTTCTAAACTCCCTTTTCCAAGGTTACTGCATATGAGATTTAAAAGTCTGTCTGTTGCCTGACTTTTTTTACCCCTAAAAGTTTTTTTGTCATTGAGACAGAACCACATTCTTTACATATGAGGTCCCAGATTCTTTCCTGCTGGCTCTTCAGTGCTTTTACCCAAGAATATCTCTGCTTGATTTTTCCCTCACTCTAATGCTGATTTTGCTCAAATTGTGTTTTTTTCTGTACTTTTGCAATAAGACTCCTTTTCAAAAGAAGACCATGATGTTTATTGCATACTCTCCCAAGTAGACAGCTTGTCATCCTGTGTGATTTTGAAATGCCACATGTACCAAACACTAAAATAAGAAATTACTAAACTTAAAGGAACATGCTAAGTAAAAATGATAATTGAAACATGTCTTGAATAGAAAGAGGATTTATAGCTTATAATAGATCCAGTTGTCATGTGCTTATCTATGTTAGTGGGTTGCTACACTTATTTAATTTACTCTTCCGATATGTTTATTAGGGGTATTTTGCTCTGTGCTGTATATACTACCATGTGCAGCCAAAAACATATCGTACATTCATATTTCAATTATAATTCTTCATATTATGTCTCTCTCCATCCCAAAATGAAATCATCAGAAACACTTAAAAGCAGAAGGTATGATCGCTTCAGGGGTCCTTCAGACGGGAACAGAATTTTTACCTGTGCAGAGACACTAACTGCAAATTTGACACATAAGTTAGCAAAGAGACTGATGTCACCTTCCAAATTAACTTCTTTGCAAAGGTAAGACTCTCATTTCCAGTTTAGGTGTTCCCAAACTTATCCCCACAGACTGAATTTTAAAACACCCACAGCTGCTTTTTTTTGGCTCCATCTCACAAGGACTTCTGACAAACAAAATACTGAGTGCAAACAGGTAAAATTGCATTTAATATATGCTTTCATAGATAGCAGCAGCTCATCACATGGTACTTATGTTAGCATTTACTAATGTTTGAAGGATGATCTGTGATTGTATTCACACCATCCTAGAGGCCAGAACCTTGCTTCATTACATGTATTCTTATTATTACATTGTAGTACTGTGCAGCCTTAATCTTTAAACTGCTTTCAGGCCAATGTTCACTCTAGTCTGTGAACAGGTCTGTCCAAGGCTCCAGCCACCTGTGTAGGGAGAAGGCTGACAATACACATCTGAATAATCTGCCTAACTGGACAGCCTGCAAGCATGAAAAACTTTGCAGGATGTTAGTGATCCGGAAGCAAATGCAGATTAAACCTCCGCGTAGAAATAAATATGTACACTCATATTTGACTTAAAATTTTCCACATGCAGAGTTATTTGACTATGCTTTCTCTCCTGGGTATCTTTGCTTACAAAGTGCCACAAAATACTGGTAAATATAGCAGCCAAAATCAAATAGGTTGTAGTCCCTTGACCTTAATGTAATATTCATTGTAAAAATAGCAAAATCAAACAATTGCCTGGATCTGATGGGAAGGAAGTTCCTAGTGGTTCCATACATCCTTTTATTATTTTTTTTCTTATTCACCTCCACTACAACCTCTCTTACTATGTTAAATATTTCCTCTCTGTTTTAAAACGTTTACACAGAATTTTGTAGAGTTACTGTGTCTTTCATTGCTGGTCATTTAGCACAGCAACATTTATTTCAGCTCATTCTGTGAATTATTCCTTCTCTGTGTGTGCATTTCTTTTTATTCTAATTTTCCAGCAAAACAGGTATTGCTTTTGATGCAGATAAAAGTCAGATATTGGAAAAAAAATCTCAAATTTATTTACATCTTAGTATTCTTATTTTAAAGGGGTCTATTTAAATGTTATTTTCATTTCAGAAGTGCCATGTTACTTATCAGTTGGTCAGTGAGCAGATACAAGCTCAGGATATGCTCAGGAAATCACATACATCCTCAGCAGTCTTAGATAAGGCAGTGTTTATATTAGCACTGCACTGCTTTTAGCATTTGAAAAATACGGTCATGGATGTTTCAAGACAGTTTGAAAACAGTCTTTTCTAGAAAAGATCTAGGGTAGGATGAGGCCACGTTGAAGACTAAGGGAGGTGAAATTATTATTTAGATGATCTGGAGAACAGCTTTCTACCTCTGACATTTTTTCTGTGAACAAGGTGAGATAATTAAGTCAAATTAAATCTGTATGTGTGTAAGTGGTGAAGTATGGTTAGTAAGAGACTTCAATACTTAGTAGCTACTTACTAGATACCTGTTCCTAAGGGACAAATCAAAACAGGATTGAAACAGGTGACTATTAGGCCAAATTCAGGGTTATCACACAAAACTATTTTAAGAGACTGGTTTAAGAGAGGAGCATGTAAGGGAGTAACCTGGCAGGAAAAGCAAGACTACCGTTACTACTGTGTGGTACTTACCTGTGCACTTCAAGAATCTTTGCAAACATTTCTTTAACAACACATAACATTCACTTCATCCTTCTAATACAATCACTAACAGGTAGCATCAATTTGAGTAAATACATACTACAGCTTAGCATATGGACATTTTATACACAAGCAGTTAGCAAAACTGTGGGTTGTGTGAGAGGCCAGTACAAAGCTGTTCTGTCCTGCCTTTCCCACTACAGTATACCTCTTCCATCTTCTGAAGCAGTATCTACCTGCTTCCACCCAAGCAAGATGAATCCCTGAAAAATCTCACATTTGTTTTTGTTTTGAATGGAAATGTGCTCAAAGTCACTTTCACAGCTTTCTCAAATGGGGTCATGCTGAGTTTTAAGTTTCCTGTTTATTCTCGTCTCTCTCACAATGGTTTATCATTTAAATCTTCAGCATTAATTTATCAACATTAAAACTCAGCAGCATCAGTATCCTAACCTAAAGCAACAGTATTCTTAATTACATTCTCACGTGGCCCATTGAGGGATTCTTATACTCACAGTGACTCTGAGCATAACTTCATATTGAGACAAACATTTGTTTTCAAGGCAGCCACAAAATCAGTCTTCAGAGACTCACTCATGCCTGAGAGTGCCAATACTAGTCTGATGCCAGTGAATATGTCAACAATCATCCAGTTAATTTTGTTTGGGTCTTGATCCCTGGTTTTATTACAGTCTTTTACATTTAGATCACAATCCAAGACAGGAGTGTCAGAGCTAACCAGCTATGTAAGTTCATCCTTAAATACATCAACCATTTTTCCTCCTTGTGAGCCAGTTGAAATAAATAGGGAGGAGGGACTTTATTAAGCTGTCAGTTATGCTGAGAGTACAGACTGTACCTCTGGGAATATGGATGCAACACAGAATGCCTGGTGTTCTCATGTTAATATTAATACACTGGGTTCTGTTCCAGTTCACTTATTTTAATACTGGAATTTGAGCTTTGGGAATAGACCTAATGGGTAGAGGTTTAGATTCAAACAGGAACAAACTTTACACAGCTGCATTTCTTGCACAACTGTCCACATATCTAGAAAGTACCTGAATTATCATGATTTCACTGCTTAGGAGTAGAAGTGAGCTATGAACAGGGCTTTCAGGATATTATATAACTCCTTTGGAACCAACTAGTTCAAGTTTCCATTCCACCTCTCAGTCACAAGGGAATAGAAATAGGACACAGATTTGGCATCTGAGTAAGGAAACTGTATATGAGCACAGATTGAGCCTCCTGCATAGAGAGTATAGCTGGTCACAGCTCCTAGTTTAAGGATTTATGGATAGCTATATTATGTCTCAGCATCTGTTCTGCATCACAGCTTCTGACTTGGAGAAGGAATCGCCCAGTGATTTAAGCAAAGACAACACTGCATTCATAGACAGTATGGCAGACAAAATTTTGGCCCTGAAAACAAAATATTTGGTTCATTGGTTGGTTGGTTGGTTGGATTTTCTGAAAATAGTCAGGCTTCCTGCTTTAAATTTCTACATAGTTATTAGACATTAAAAGCTAAATTTGGGTCACTGCATGATCTCATTATCATTTCTACCTACTCTGCCAAAATAAAACAATTTACATTTTAAATGATAACAAGAAAGTGAGACATATTTTTCTCTTCATGTCTGTCCAGGTTTGAATTTATTCCTTGTCAGAGGCCTGGTAAACAGCATTTCTCATGGTTAGACATTCTGCAGTGTATGATGTCCAAAAGACATAGGAACTTATTTCAGACTGGAGAATTTTCTTTTGAAGAAGTCTTATGGAGATGTGCCACTTAATTTTTTTTAAAAAAACCTTAAATTTAAAAAAAAGCTTTGGTCCTTACTTTTTGTGACATTTTACTCTTCCTTTCTATAAAAAAAATAATCACTTTCATTGACTGAGCAAGAGTCACAAGTGTTGGATTACATGACCATTGTTTGGTTTCTCAGTGACATCCTATCAACCATCCCCAGCCTAGTAACACTGAATGATTTTCTTCTAATCTTTTAAGATTCAAAAATAATATAATATATATTCAATATATAAAAATAAATATATAAATATAAATTATGTAGTAAATATATACATGAATTTATAAAATATATGTGTGTGTGTGTGCGCGCGCATGTGCGTGCACTATTATTGCTTAGATACTGTCATTCTCTCTGGGTTCTTTCATGGCCCTTATAATTGTCAGATTTGAACACCTGATTGCTATAATTCGATCATATTAAACCAGGCAATCTGTTAAGTCAAAAATTCTTCAGTGGAAGTGGTGATAGAAAGGAGACTTCACCGCCTTTACTCAGCTTCATTCTCCTGAGGATGACAAAAAAGTACTAAAACAGAGCAATTTTAAGAATCAGTTTTATGGGAGCAGAGAGAATCAACTTGAACTATACGTTATGCTCAGAAACAGACATGAGAAGAAACCCGTAATGAAATAAGAACCAAAATTTAAGCTTTTGTAGTGCAGACTAAAACTCTGAGGAGTAACATCAATGACACCTTACTAAAGGGCACCTGGCACACAAAAGTATAACCACCATCTCCCTTACAAAGTCCAATCTGGCCCACTACAAGTTGGGATATTCAAGTCAGAATTCAATCAGAATACTATGAATGATTCAAATGCACTTACTGTAAGGGGTCAATTTGGCTCTTCCTTGAAGACATCATCTGGAATCTGATGTACTGTATTGTTTGTTACAGTTTGAGAGGAATGGAGTATCAAGCAGCTTCCAAAGGAATACAGACAAATTGACTCTCAATTGATTCGGCCACGTATTGCATGTTGTAAGGCAAGGAAACCAGGGATGTTGCATACAAGAATAGATTTCATTTCTCAGAGGCCAAAAATTTGACATAAGAAAATAACTAGCTGTCAGATAGTAGCTTTGAAATTGCTCATTTCCAGGGTGATGAAGACAGTAATGCACAGAAGATTTTGAGTTTAATAGAAGCAAACACCATTTCTGGGGTGATTAATAAGATCCTGCTGAAGCATTACCCCACACTTACTTTATCATGTGCCAAATTTTACAAAATTGGCAATGAGAATTACAGAAAAATAACTCAAGGATAGATGAGCACTCTTGGCCCCCTCTTGTAGTCAGAATGAATTAGAACATTAAGAAGGAGCACGTTCAGAAAAGATGTAAAATTATTCCACTGTGGAGTTGTATACAGACTCTTTCTGAGTAGGAGTAGGTTATGTGCCCAGGTTAGATTGTTCAGACATTTAACAGCAAATCGAAGTTAATGCACCATCTGGTAATGTGTGTCCACTTCCTATTTTTCTGATAATTAAGTGTCTTTCTTTTCTGAGACGTTTTCCCTTTGAGAAAATATCTTGTATGCAGCAGTACAAATGTTTCAGATTTTATACGGTGCCCTGAAAATTCTGTTCTGTTTTGTGGAGACCTAGGTGCCAAGCAGTGACTGCTGTTCATTGTTTGCTCTGGTTGTGCTTCTTTACAAGCTGATTTCTTCACACAGGGGGTATTTGAAAATTACCATAAAGTGTCTGTTATGTGATCTGTTCTTTAATAAAGAACTCCTAAAAAATAAGGAGTCAAAAGAGGAGACAAAAAAAAATTGTCTCTTTAACAAGCAGGTTCAAATTTTGAATGTGCTTGATGTGGATCAGTAGTCTGCTGCTACTGAACTCATTTAAAGTGCTTACGAGTAAGATCTAGTGTATGTGGGTAATAACCTTCACAGGAAGAAAATAGTATAGAAATAGGGAGGGTTGTGCTGTGCTGAGTAGCTGAGCTGCCAGCACTTTTCTGTTCTCAACAATGCAATTTTATTAGCAGCACCCAGACATCCACAAATCTGCCTGCCTTTTGGAGTATGTCATTAAGGTCTTGAGGGTTTTCAGTATCACATTGTGAATGGGAACATTAACAACTAAAAGGCTTTCAAGATACACACTCCAGTCCACAGTGCAGTGTCTTTTCCAGCCCCTTGGAAAACTGTAAATTGGAACTAACCATTGGAAATGTCCAATGTAAATATTTAAGTTGATTATTCTTATCTTACTTGTGCATTAGCTAAAAAGCCCAAGAGGTTGCCAAGCAAACAGTCCTGAGGAGTTCTTACTGAAGAACAAGACATTCCAGTTACTGCAGTGAAAATACAAACAGCGTTTCTCCTAACAATTATCTGTAAGAATAGAAACAATGTGAGCATTCTACTAGATATAAAACAGTACAGCATGGGAAGTCCTTGTCTTGAAAAAACAAACCTTTTTCTGAAAAATCATTGATTCTATTTAAATACTTGTTAGCTAAACTAATCAAAGGTTTAAATTTTTATTACCATTCACAGATATGCTTTTTACATCCCCAAAAATCAATCTGTCTTACGTAAGTGGTGTGTTTTCAATAGGTTTTACATTTTTTTATCATAATACACTCCAGTTCTCTAAAAGATATTTTCTTAATTTATTTTAATGTTTTAGTTATGGTCACTGAACAGCTACCTTTTGCAGCATAAAAGACCCTCTAGCTTAAATGGAATCAAACTATTTCAAAAAACTATAAAAGAGAAATTATTCCTGAGAATATTTCTGTATTCTTTCACCAAAGGTGTATTCCTGTGGCTTAGTCAGCCACTCCTGGAGAGGGGAAAAGAGTTTATAATGGAAGCATTGACACAATCAAAGTCACCTGTTGGCTTTCTAGCCTGGTATATTTGATGTGCACATCCCCGTGATCTTTTTAGTAATATTGTAGCAACAAGAGTAATGTACGCTGCAGCCCTCAGAAAGTGACTCCCAGCGTGATTTGAGGTTTTTCTCTTCTCATGGGAAGAACAAATATTAAAAAAATGAAAATTATCAGTATTTTTTTGCATCAAATTATATTCTCAGATCATTGATGTTATGAACTAAAAAGACTGGGTTTTTTTAAAGAGCTAAGCTAAGAATGATTTTCTTCTTGACTAGTTTTAGCCATCTATACCATGGCTGTCTCCCCCAGGATTCTGATTTACTAGCCTTCTCATTACAGAAAGGAACTGGTATTGCCAGAGTGTGTGCAACATATCCCATATCTGTAACACCTTAGTCATACAGAGTGAATCCCTCTGTGCTGGGGTCGGTCACTTAGACAAGTGTGTAGAAACTATTTCAACCTTTACTCGTCCTTTCTCTTTCAGTTCTTTGCAACCCATTGTAAGGAATTTACTCATGCAGACAGATGATATGCAGTTGATACTCCTAGCTCCATAGACACTGCCCTTTGTTTCAATATATCTTCCTTCCCCACGCTGTGCATAGCTGGCTTAGATTTTTGGTTTGTCTTAAGGCTGAAATATGTCCCTAATTATCAAGAATTCCACTTAGTTTAACAAGTGAGTGCTTTGAATCAATTAATTACTGTTGCTGAAATACATACTTAAATTATAAGCAACTGTGTAAAAGTGAGTAGAGATAAAGTGAATGGGGACTAGAAAAAAATGTATTGATCTACCAACAAAAAATAAAGCAATAATTAATTTGAAAAAAATCCAAATCAGTTTTTTCCACCCAGATTTAAAAAGTCAAAAATGATGGTACATGTTTAGGAGGTAGAATATATATGGGAATGCTTCTAAATTCTAAAAATTTCTGCTGGAGGGAAAGAACATTTATGTATTACATATATATATACACACATATGTACATATGTGTGTATATGTACATTGTGAGGTGCGTATACACATGTACATTGTGCATGTGTGTATGAAGGTGAAATATATTTATTATTTTGCAATGTCAAATAATAACAAAAAGATTGCTACAGTTTAACACACACAAAGAGACAACTGTCACTGAAGTCTAGTCACTTTTGTACTCCCCAGACTGGAATGCAATGTCTACTGTGCTAGGCAAATCATTTCCCTTCCTTCCCTCTGAATTTGCCATCTGACCTAATTGTTCCTCAAAACAATCCAACCCATGTTGTTGCAGTTTCCTAGTTATAAAGACTGAGTACTTGCCCCTCCTTTTTCATCATGAGATCCAGGAATAACCTGATCCTTTTTCATGCTTCCAAAATCCTTCTGTGATAGTTTCCTTTCCCAGTTTCCATTTATGTTACAGATCCATTGACTAATTTTTTTTTTCTTGTGCTATGAAAAAATAACCTTCCTGCAGAAACTCAGTGCCTTTGAATAGTCTCCACACACTAATTTTATCTTTAATATAATTTTCTTCTTCTTTCTCCTCCAGCTGGATCCATGGTTATTGAGCTTATTCTATCGAATCCGCTTCTACAAAGAAACATTCCTCTCCCACATCATTATTCTTCCATCATCTCTTTTAATTGCAGAGTGGTCCAGAGCTGTGTTTTCATTTGGGCTCTGTGCATTTTGATTCCTGCATGTAGTTACTGATATTTTTTTCCCTCATTATTTTATCACTATCATTTATCATTATCACCTGACGATGGGATAAATGGTTTGTATTAGTTTTCCCACTAAGGCAACACCAGAAAGAAGGCATTTAAGCTCCTCATGCTCCAGATGTAGAAAGATCTGTAGAAGTTAGAGGAAGTTCATTCATGCACTGGAATGAAACTTAGAGGGGGAATATTTGTGCCAGATGTGAGAAAAAACTGTCTCTCAGACTTCCGGCCAGAAAATGGGTGCCCGAGAAGGAGAATATGACCATGAAAGGAAAGAGAATTCATCCATTTCTAATTTGTGTGTCCTAGTCTGTGACTTGGACGTAAGGTATTAGGCATTTCCTCTGAGGTACCTCCCTGAGGTGCTGCACAGCACTGAGGTACAATTCCTTCTGGGCCTTCCCTCCAGTCTGGAATGTAGTAATTTAGGATGAGATCCAGAATACTACCTTTGCCATTTTAGGCACCTAAACAGATTAGGTGGGTTTTTTTGGATGACTCTCCTGAATCTAGGCACCTAAATTGCCATTTGGACACCTAAGTACTAGTTCAGTGCTGGAGTAAGTGTGTAGCAAATTACAAACACCCACAATTAATAATTTCTGACATACCAAGTAGGCTTTGTATCTTGTGGGGAATGATGAGCCAAGACCTTCCACCCACCTTCACCACTCCCTGCCTAGTTGCACCTGCTCCCTTGTATGCACCCAAATCCATGTTCCAGGGGTGTATGAATAATGGGCAAACATAAAACTTGCAGAGTTAATGATGGCCAAATGTGTCCCAACAAGTCCACAGAGAATTGTTAGTGTGAGTGAATTTACAGGGGAAGCTAAAAATGTCTCAGTGAATCTACAAGGAAGTAGTAGACCTGTCATGACTTAACTAATTTTTTAAAACCAAGGTATTATAAGGAACTCACAGACTACACTAATAGTAAAATAATATATACAGATTCAAACAATGAAGATATCCCTAAGTTTCTAACTTTCTCATACACGTAAACTTTAAAATGCAAAGCTATTCGAAAGTAACTGTGGAAGTGGAATAGTAAATCTGAGTAAAAGTAACAAGGCTTTTGTTTTAGAAAGTTATTAAACATTAAACACAATGCTGGAAGCATGCTGGGCTTCCTTGATTTTCTGCAAGACCATAGATCATCAGATATTAGCTTATATTCCAACATCACTTCACAGCTGAGAACCTCTTTAAAAGTTGTGAAAGTTTTTAGCTAATTCAAGAACTGTAAATGAGATTGTCCTAGATGATAATTCCTGTATTCTCAGTAGTGTATCTGTGTGTGGGCCTAAAGATAATTTGCATAGTACAATCTGTATTACAGCAAGATGGGGCAAGCATAATCTGTTTACTTTGCTTCAACTGTTGCTCATCCTGTAGCCAAAGAATAAGGTGGGGCTGATTCCTTCAGGTTCCCTTTGCTTAGCCTCTTTGCACCATTGCTGCATCTCACATTTGAGGTATGGAAAGTTTTATTTTGAAAGCCTAAGGTTATTTCTTTGAGGATTATCTTTGTCACTCTCAAAGCTTTTCAACAGGACTTGTTAGCTCAGGAGTGCACCACACTAACAGAAGACACCTAATTTCCAGGTGGTTTTACACCATGTGGTGTGAGCACTGCAAGTTCAGATCTTCAGGCAAGGTCCTTCATGTAGGCTTACCCTCAGTGGCTGGGTAAATAAAACAGAGGAAGGGCTATTCCTTCACTCAAAATAAGATGGCATTGCTTACACCTGTACAAGTAAAGTCTTTTCTCTCACCACCAACACTGTGTTGTGAGCAGTATGTGGCCTGTGCTGTGCCCTGAACCACATTCAGGTATGTCTGGGAAAGTCTTAGCACAAGCTTTGTGTCAGGCAGAAGACAAACAATTGATGAGTCTTAACCATGTGGGAGACTGCTTAAAACTGTATTCTGGCCCTCAGTGTACTATTTTAGATACGCCTCTTGAGGAAGTCAGGGGGGCAGGGTGGTGTTTTGTGTGTTCTTTTTCAAACTTAGCAATCATTTATCTTCAAAAGCAGAGGCTGGCTTGGGGCATCACCATTTTTACATGCATATCTTGACATCCTTTATTCTTTATTTGCACATATGGAGTGATTATGCATTCCTGAAACACCATTTGGGTGCTTTAAGGCGACTGTTAAAACCAGAAAGAGTTCCCCAGAAATACTGGGACAGCGTCAAGATTTCATTCTATACCAAATACCTGTCCCATCAAGGACCTTATAAATATAGTTTTAAATGGCCTGTTGTTTCAGTAAATCAGTTGGATTCACCTATGTTAAGCTTAGAGCTTTCTAATGAAACCTTTATTTGGTTTTTTTTTCCTGTGGAGAAGTGTCCTATGGCCAGTCTTTGTGTAATATGGTCACAGCTGTCTTATAAGGTACCTCTCGAAGGACCTCAGAAGAGCTTAGTCTACAGAAATGGTGGTATTCCTTCATGAACTTAATGAATCACTGTTTAACCTTTTTTTAATGATCATGTAAAGGAGAAAGACAGCATACAACTGTTTTGGATGAAAAAATGCCCTGAGAATTTCTGCCTTTGGATCTGCAGACTCGTATATCTTCTTTTGCTGTGGAGCAGAACCATACAGCATGAAGAGCCACCATTTAAAGAGTCTCTAATATTTTTAGAGCTGAAAGAATAAAATGTTCCCAATGTGCGCTTTGTTGTCCACTCTGCTTAGGCTTTACATAACCAGAATTATTTCAGAAGTACACAACAAATGTTGAGGTATTGTTAATAGTTTTGTTCCACTGCTTGACACGGCAAATACCAATCTGCTGCTGTTGTGTTATGTAGTTTTATATTCTAAGAGTGGTTTTGATTTAGGCAACACTTATGGGTTCATTTAGACGATCTTCACTCCTCTTTGAAAACGATTGGTGTTCAGAAATCCTAGTACTGATACTGTAAATATGAACCTTGCATGCCCAAACACCATCTCTCTAATCTTCTATGCACTGGACTTGGTTAAGACATATAAGAATAACTGAAAAAAGGGCTGTCAGCAGTGGAGAGGAGCAGCACTTTGTCACACCACTTCAGGACTGTATGGTTGCAGACACAAGACTCCTATGAAACTAATCAGGTCTTAGTAATACTTTACATAGCAACAGTAATTATTATCATTTCAAAAATGGCATCATCTATACATTTAGTAGAAAGAAAGATCTAGAGATATAACTGCATTTTTTGTTTCTTTGACATAGATTCCAAAAAAATGGGAAGACACCTTGAATAGCTCAGCTTTGAGATGATAAGCTTATTTCAAGGTGACTGAAATTTGCCCCTCCCATCAAGACTGCATGCTTTAGGTACATACAAGCTGAAGATGGGCTTATTAGATTTCCCCTGGGCTGTCATACCCAAAAGGCAGAGGACACCCAGGTGTATTTTAAACCAAGCTTGAAGCTGTCCAAGCAAGTTAAGTATGGTCTGAGCATGCCCAAGAAGCCAAGACCCCTCTGGCATGTGCAGAGATATTTTCCTACCCTTCACCAGCAGAATTTCAGCTTAACCAGTGCATGGTTATATCCAGTGGGTGATACTGCATAAGCCTCTGCCCAGGTTGTGCTGCATATCTACTTTCTGAGACCCAAGTCCATTAGTAATATCTAATACTGTAAATCTAAAATTTAAGGCAATCTAGGGCTATTATTAGATGTCAAAAATAGTTAAAAAATGAAGGCAACTGTATTCTGGTCCAGTTTTAGGAAGCAAGTATCCAAACACTGTTATCTGTTTACTCATGAAAATCCTTTAAACCTTAAAGGTGCTCTCTGTGAGAAGCATTTATACTATCTTTTGTGTATGAAAATTGCTGTTGACACCTGGGTTGGGAAGAATTTGGACATAAAGACATAAAGTATCTAAAAGAAAATTGTTACCAATTAAAAATGCATTTGCTTCTTCTGTACAGGACAAAGAATAAGTAGATGGGATAATAAGATGAGAACAAGGGGAAATTTACAGATCAAAATATCTAATTTTCTGTGTTAAATGGAGCAAATTACTTCAGGAGGTAATAAACAGAAAATTAAAAAGATGAGAGAGAACAGTTACTTGGCTTTTCCTTATCAGCATGCATGGTAGTGGAGATAAATGCTTATGTTACCCATTGTTCTGGTCCAGCTTCCTTTTTGACTGTCCTGGAAAACTATTAGTAAAACATTGACAATTGATGGAAGTTCAAAGAACAAGCAACTTGATTTTTTGTTTGAGAAATAAAAATCAGAAACCATTTTAAAATGTTATTAATTTAACTTCCTCTTTGGATCTTGAGGTCATGTTCTGCATGTCTTTGCACAGCAAACACTGAAGAATGCAGCAGTCAAATATTCCTTATAAAAGGCAGCCAATCATTACTTTCAGAGATGAATGTGTTCATTTTCTGTATAATTCAGGGTTTTGCAGACACAACTACGTGCTTCATCATCACTTCCAGGAACTTGTTCTGTTAATCTAATGAGGTGTCAGTTCAGAATTCAATTGAAAAAAATATAACACTTAAGAGTTGATCATATTGGTAATGCAGACAATTGTGCTACTTCTGATCCCAGCTGTGCCAGAACTGTGCATTAATTTTATCTGTACAAAAAAGAAGAGTATGTTAGAACCTTGACCAAGGATGTTAGAAGTCTGTCAGCTGTATCATAGCTATGTTGTGTTAGTTGATCACTTTTCTCTCCTTCTTTCTCAGTTCCTTGCCTATTTAGTTTAGCAAAGCTGCTCAAAATGAACGAGTGGCAAATTGTCACCATGTTATAATTTCTTTATCTATAACACATTATACAAAACAGTAGTATCATCTTGTGAAAGGACACATTTAAGACTGCCACATACCCTAGAGAAAACAATATGTGCAGTAACCTTCCAGTTTGCTTACAATCCCAGATAGGGAATTAAATACTGGCATTTGTTGCATTATTTATATGAAGGACTCAGAAATACTGACTATTGTTTTATAGGAAGGGGATTATCTTCAAGTGTTAAAAGCAAACCAAAAAAAGGTTAATAGTGTTCTCAAGTCTACCTGAGACTTGATGTATAAAATAAGAAAAGTAAACTAAATTTCATGGTCTGACTAGTAATCACTATTCCTCACAAATTCTTCTCTAGCTACAACTTCTGCACTCTGACTGGCAATGCTGATACTATCTTTAAGAGTTATTACTTCTCTTTTTACCTTTGTATCATTATGCTTAGCAAGGGCAAAAGGTGAGCAGCCTGAGGAATTAAAAGTGGAAATGAAGCACACTTTTCCAACAAAGACATTGCTTAATTAATGAAACAACTTATTTGGAGAAGCTGTGAGATCTTGAACTTTGGTTGGATTCCTTTCAGAATGCACATTTTAGTCAAGCATATATTAGGCTCAGTAGAGATGTAGAGGCCATTTAGAGTCACGCAGTGTGTGAGAATAAGTGGTTCATTCTAAAATTGAGCTAAAGGTACTTAAAAATCTATATTTGAGATTCTGAAAGTCTGAGATCACAAAGGCTGTAAACTTTCTTATCATTTCAATATATACATAAAGGTTGCCCAGGAAGTGCAATCTTATACCTGTGCAAAACACCCATCAAAACGTAAGTACAGTTTCTACCACTGTGCAAGTAGTGACCCAGCAATAGGAATGCAGATGGCTATCCAAGTGACTCACTGGCAAAGCAGAGAGAGTAAATGCAATAGTGGCTGCTACTGATGGCAAAAAGGAAGAATAAAGAATAATATATGCTCTGAATCAACAAATCATTAATACCCATGCTACTGGGTTTGTTTCAAATATTGTTTTGAAAATTTCTTTTTTGGTTAAATTAAATTAATTAAATTAAATTAAAAATTGCTTTGCTCTGTGTATTTTTTTATGTCTAAGACCATGTGGAGCTATTCTGAATCTTTCCTGGAACTGAAGATTTCACCCTAGCTGAATATCTCCTGTAAGATGTATCCTTTCATGCTGTTTCTCATTAGAACTGTAAGATTAAAGAGGTTTTAATCCATGGACTGTATTAGAGGTTAGCAAGTGCTGATGCTGGCCCATGTCAGTATTGGCTTTTAGATGACTCTATGCATGGTTAGCTTGCTTCTAGCATCCCTGTGTCCACCAATATTAGGACTGAACATCAAGGGAACTTGGATCCACTCTCTGCAATTAATAAGCCTTTTTTTGTAATCCTACCCATAAGGAAAGAAGAATTAGATTACACAGAATTAATTTAAAGTCATAGCTCTACAATATATTTATAATCCTTAGTTAAAATTATATGTTTTCTTACCAGCAGATATATATTTACATGACTCAAGATCCTAGAATGGGTTGTGCTCTTCTAAATTTGCCAGTATTTCCGTACCCAATGACTTGGCTATAGCTATGCACTATTTTTGCCCAGTGCTGACAAATTTAGATTGCATGTTTTTGGAATGATGGAAGATGCAGTTAATAGTTTAAATCATATGGCTGGTCATGGTGACTTGCATTTAAAATATCTTAGGTTTTGCTGGCCTATTTTTTTTTTCTTGGAGCTCTCTTTGTTAATGGGAATTACTAGAAGCTTCTCCAAACCAATATGCCTTTGCAAAAATATAACCAAACTTTTGATATCTCAAATGTACTCAGAAACAAGAACCACAAGCCTATTGGTTTCTTTTCCTGTGGCCTGACTTAAGCCCAGACACAAAGTCTGAGTAATGGTAATGATACATAGCTTTAGTGCTGCCTTACTTCAATTACTTCTGACTATAAGGATGAGTCCTGGGCAGTCCTGACAGTCTAACCTAAGACCAAGTCAAAACCTGGCTTTGGCAGAGCTAGTAAATCTGGTAAAACATTAAGGAGGCAAGGCACAAAGGAAAAGTTTGTGAATACCATACTCCCCTCAGTTATACCCTGCAGGTATGTGAGTATGGTTCTGTTTACAAAGGAGTATTAGTAAAGGATGAGTGAAGCCAGTTTGTACAGAAGCTGAGTGTGTGTAGGATCTGTGTGCAGGGAAAGAACCAATTACTTTGTTCTACTGAGCTCCAGACTAGAGACTGAATTTTTTAACTGTCAGCGCAGCAAGCAGCAAAAATTTTATTCAAAGTTCTCAAGTCTTTGCATTTTTATGCAATGGTGTGTGACATTAATCTGTGCTAGAAGAGACTAGGAAATTTCAGAATCTAACCACAAACCACCATGCACGCAGTGCTATGCAATATATGCTTCATTATATCTAGCTAAAGGGTTAATGTCACACTTTTGGAAAAAAAATCTTTTCTTTTCTTCACTCCTTAAAAATAAGCATTGGGTTGGCTTCTCTCCACAAATATATTCTCTGTTGAATGAAGTGTGGAAAAAATTGCTCTCACAGCAGTGTGAGCCATACTCTTTCTGACTATTAGTTCTGTAAAGTAGCTGAGTGTTTGGTTGCTCCATCTGATTCAGTTGAGGTGGAGTTAAAATGTAAATGAAAAACAAACCTTCTGCTTTAATCTTTGCCTTAGGCTTGACCTTGAATTCCTCGAGTTCCTACTTGTCTCACTCATTCCAGTACAAGATCTGAAACAGCTTTTTGTGCATTATTTGGGACAACTAACCAAAGGTGGTGAAAAATGGGAGAAATTGAACAATAAGGAAAAACTCATTTCAGAGAGCTCATTGTGCTGACCTATTCCTGTTCTCAAATTATTCAGGGAGTCAGTAGGATGTTTATCCTCTGTCTGCTCTGGTGCTGTCAGTGCTGCTATTATAGATGTTTGATTAATGGACTAAATTTCCCATCCCAAATGCAGCCTGGCAAGAGTAAAGCCCTTTATCCTAGTGAAATGCTATATCATCAGACCTGTTATGGATGTTGATAAGGATATGTAGGCTTATTACATGCCAAGTATTTGTTTTAGTGAATAATCAAAAAGTTAAAGCTCAAAGAAATAACTCACTGATAAAAGAATATGTAAGTTGGGTTGTGAAATGTGGATTTGTAAATGAGTAAGATAAATGATGTGTTAAGGGATTAAAATCTGAACTCGTTTGTTGTGTAATGATGCCTGTCAGTATTCCATATTAAATAATTACTAGTTCTATTGTTAATAAGATGGGAGGTTATGTTTGTATGATCCCCTGATGAGTAGAAGAATAGCAGTATATGTATGACAGACAGGGGGAAAAGGAAATAAAAATCTAGTTCAATTCTTTATGAAAACACAGTCAAGAAACCTAAGGTGGACACAATGGACAGAAGGTACCAGAAGCCCAGGAGTGTCAGTCTGGCAACAGATGGAGCTTACTGTGTCTGCTACAGGCATGGTTATTATTCCATTATCATGTGGTATGTTCACAAAGAGCACGCCCGGTTTCTAGCTACTTGAGTTAAGATGAGTTTTATCTCCCTGGGTTGAACAAGAGTTCTATGATTAGGGAAAATATGATTGAATTTTATCAACTTTTCATTTCATACTTTTACATCTGACCGAAATGCATTCCAAGTTCAGTGAAGGAGGTGATGGGGAATGGACCCCAGCACAGAAAAGCCTTCCACCAGTGCAGAAGTCAAACATTGCCACTCCTTTTGGAAAAACTGCTTTCTGAATGGAGAAACTAATAAAGGTGCAGGGAACATTTCTGTGCTCACTGTTTGAACAGCTTATATGGAAGAAATGTGGCACAGAGCATCCATCCAGGATCTGTTCAGTCTTCTAGAAATGAAAGCTAAGGGGAAATCTTATTACTGTCTGCAAAACACCTAATGCAAGGATGTAGGAAATCCAGAGCCCACTGTTCTTTGCAGTGCACAGTGATGTGGCAGGAGTCAACAAACAGAACTTCAGAAACAGAAAATCTCAGTTAGATCCAAGGAAAAAAGAATTATGAAGGTAGTCAAACACTGGAAGAGGTTGCCCAGAAAGGCTGTGAAATCTTCATGCTTGGAGGTGTTCAGGGTGCATCTGGACAGGCCCTTAGCAAACAGGTTCTAATTAGACCTGCTTTGAACAGGGGCTTGGTTTAGATGACATCCAAAGGTCCATTCTGACCTAAACTAGCCTTTGATTCTATGCCAAAAAACCTCCACCAGCTAAAAGCACATAGGAAACAAGGCTAAGACTACAAACTTCACCCTATGATTGCAGTTAGATATTATTTTTACCTATACTTTAGAGAATTATCTTTTTCTACCTATCTTAGTGAATTATGATCTCAAGTTAGTCATTACCTCTTATTTATGCATATGCTTTACATAATAGGGTGAAAATAAAGTGTATGGCTTTTGAGGCTGAGGTCTAAAATAAACTAATTGTTTTTTAAAAATCTGTGGATACCCTAAGTTTATAGAGGATACACAAGTATTTTAACATGATTTACTCTTTAAGTGTTGAAATGCCATACTTTTGTATCAAGGAAAAAAAAAACAAAACCAAAACAAAACCAAAATATTTTTACAGGGACAGAATGAGTCTGGAAATACACAGAATTCCAACTAATTCTCTGAGATTCATCCTTACATAAGACAAGATGTATATTGATTTATGAAAAGAATGTACAAGTAACGGAACACATACGATTAAAAGCATTGTAACATTTGAGGAAACTAATGTGATTTAGAAAAATGGTGAAGAGAGAAAAGAGAAAAGACATAAGAAATAAATTAATGCCTCAGTTGCTTCTCATTTAGATTTTTCAGTTTGTCTTGAAATTAGGCTTCTCCTTTTCTATAGGAAATAGGACTGTTTTCTTAATATTTCACAGAACCATCAGTGATTAATCACTTTAGCAGATCTCTAACTGTGTAATAATCTTAAATTCTGGATATATGTATTTCATCACCTGTGAAACTTTCTTCATGTATTTTATTGCCAAAGGAACTTAAAGAGAATTTGGATGGAAAAGATTTCCAACTTCTGAAATTCTGGTGACATTTTTCTAAAGGAAAAAGTTTATGCTCTTCATTTCCATGGAAGAAAGATTCTGACCTACTAAAACAGGATTGTAAGCATGTCAGCACTTTCTTGCACCTGGGGATGGATTATTGAAACTCCATACAGGTCACAAGACCTCTTTTCAACATTTCTGTTGCCCACATCCCAGCAGTACCTTGCCCAGGTTATTGATTAGTTTGGGGCACTAATCCCACAAACTCTTCCCATACACTGCATTGGTAAGGATTTTCTGGAAATAGCGCAAATTCTTAATGCTAGTCCAGATCCAAACAGTTGTAGGCTGGTGCTAACTTTCAGACATCTATGTCCCTTACTAGACATATTACTTAATGTTTGCTCTGTGTTATTCAGCTATAAAAACCCAAGAGTGTTTGTTCTGTTCTATAATACTCTATCATCAGTTTATAAATCCTGTACTGTAAGCCAGGCTTCTAAGTCACTGCAGGTAAGGATGGGTTCCTGAAGTGTGATTTTAAAAGTTTGAATTTTTTTTCTGTGATAGATTTCAGGTTCTTTTCTATTTAATTTTGGTTTGTGAATTTCATGCCTGCAAACTTTTCTCACAGCTAGAAGGTTGAACATTTCTCTCTGACACTCTTTCTCTATTTTTTTAAAGGTCAGAGATATTTTCCTTAGAGTTGTAAAGAAAACATATTTTGACCAAACACAAAAGTGTTCTGATAAAACTGGTTTTATATATATACATATATACACACATACACCTCTTTTCTGATGCTGTACCCATTTTATATCTGTGGTTTGATTTGTTATATACATTTGAAAATTAGGAAGGTCAAGGGTGCTTACTGTTGTTACTCTCCCAGAGAAAATATTGCATGGCATTCTTCATAGCTGTAAAGCCTGTATTGGAGACTGACAGCTTTCAGAGAACATAATGTGTTTGTTGCACAACAGTGTACTTTATATAATTTGTCCTTTGTCCCAGAGAGAAAACTAGGTTAAATTTAATATGGTTTATATGTAGATAGGTTTTAACAGATAACCATTGTGTAACTGGATGTTAGGCAACAGACCATGCATTTCATTCTGTTTGGAAGGAAAAACCCCATCACTTAGGTAGCATTACCCTTTGAGAACATTATTTTTCACTTTTTAAAATTATTTCTAAAGCAGAAGGAAGATCAGATTCTTCCCTCAATTTCTGACATAGAAACAGAAAACTCCGGTAATTTAACCAGCTGGGGAAGACATTAATTTATCTGTCACTCTGGACTGCTCTTGCATATAATAGCAATTACTCTTGCTGTTATATGAGGATCAAAACATTGCTTACTAATAGCAACTACATCTCACACCACCTGTCTTACGCAGTGTATTACACAGTAATACACAAATGAGAAAAATGAAGCTCAAAATTGAAAAAAAATCAAATCTTTTGAGCTTTTGAACAGTAAGACTCTGTTCTTTCTATGCTGGTAAAGAACTTTGTAACAGTTATTCTTGAATTATCTTTTAGCAAGGTATAGGATGGAAAAAAAATGGTTGATTAGCAAAAATGTTCAAAATTATTATTGCAGATAAAAAATTAATCCACCACAGAAAATGTATGGAGCTGTCTTTCACTGTATGAATTCATTCTTTCACGAAGGACCTAGACTTGTAATTTTATGGTCCCTATTCAGACCACAAGTCCACATTTCACTGTAAAACCTAGAGACAGAAAAAGTAGATTCTTTTACCATTAATGGAGTAACTAATTGCTTTCTGAAAGATCCCTTTACTGTATCATCCTTAAAGTTAAAGAGGCAATATAAAAATGGAAGGGCAGCAGTCCTGTTGTAAAAGTTGTCATTACATGGTTAATATCTAAGGAGTGCTATATAACTGATGTTCTGTGTTGTTCTCCTGTGGTAGATCAAATAATATCATCATGCATCTTCCTTATTATCAGGAAATGTCAAGTCACATCTCACGTACTAGCAAGAGCTCCAGATACAACTTGAGTTAATAAAATGCTTGCATAAAATTATAATTGAAAAATTAATACAATCTGACGTGATCATTGACTGTAGAGTCTAAAAATCTGTAAATTAAAAGTAATGACATATGAACAGTTCACACAGGGATGAGGCAGAAAACTGTGAGATGCTGAAATTATTTTTGACCTGCTACATCAGAAGCCTTAAACAACTGTCTGAGTAAGATGAAGAGAATATTAATTCTTGAAAGGGAATATTCTCTCCGATAACTGACTGCATGTCCTTTGTCAACAATCCCACCATACTAGGTAAGCGCAAACTAACCTGGTTTTGATTCACAAAAAACCAAAAACAAACAAATGACCACTCTCTATCAGATCATCAAATGAGTTGCTTTTTAGTGACTTAACAGGAAGGGCTAGCCAAGAGCTGTTTAGCATGCTTTCACAGGGAGCTCAAAGAAGACTACAGATGGCTAAAAATTACTAGCAAGAATATTATGCACGCTTCTGAACACATCAGCAGTAAGAAGTACATTGACAAATCGGAACATATTTGGGCAAGGCCTTAACAATCGAAATTCATTGGAATGACTCCAAATGTAACTTGATCAGATGGTGACTAATGGTATCTTTAAACATCTACAACTATTTGTTGGATATAAGCAGAACCATTTACAAGTGGTGCAAGGAGTAAACTAATGAAACTTGAGCTCAGAAAAATGGAGGTAGAACCTAAGGAATCCTATGTTAAGGGCATCCTTACCTCAGTCCAATGAAGTCTTTGATATTATTAAGTATACTACAGCGGGAAAATACAAAGTCTAGAGCACATGGAAGAGAAAAAAATGGACCTGATGCTCCTTTCTACTAAAAGGCAACGAATTACTTTAAAATGAAACGTTCTGGCCCTGGTAGTCAGGGCAAATGTCTTTTGTACTGTAGGAATGCACACTTGCAGTGGATGATTGAAATGCTACTGTTGTAAAACAAACTATATTGTAACGCAATGCCTGAATTACACATAGTCAAAAACATCTGTAGCTTGGTTTTGGTCTTGTAGTCCCTGGGTTTTGTGAATAATAAAAATACCTCACACAGATCATTGGACTACCTGCTTAGCTGCTGCAGCCAGTTTAACTCTCCTTATGATGAAAAATGACTCATACAAATCACCACAAGGAGTCACTGACTGAACCTCTATGGTAGTTGTTATATGTTGAATATGATATAAGGTTCAGGATAAGTTTGGACTACTGTCCTTTTTCTCCTTTTTGAAAAGGATGTCAGGATGACAAGCTAACACGTCTCTGACAGCTTCTGTAGAAAAACCAGTGAATTATATGGAAACAGAAATACCATTCATTCATGACCTGGAGGCTTGGGAATGAAGCTTGTCTTCTTTCACCTAGCTGCCAGGAAAAATATATTGACATAATTGGTTGGGTTTTTTTAATAACATTCACCAGAAAAAGTCACCCTTTTAACGTAAGAAGTATGGGGTAGGACAATATCTTTGTAAACTCTGCCTCATGCATGACTGAGGCACAATAGTTTAAAGTGATTCTTTGAATGCTTTGAACTGACCAAGAAGAACTGAATTCTTTCCAGTGGGCTGAAAGTCCACTGCCAACTTTGTGTTACTGGGGTTCAGCGATCCTTTTAGCTATACTCTTCTGTGTACCTTTCCTGAAGCTGCTGGAGGTGTCGCTGCAGAGGGCAGAGTGGCTCAGCACTTCAGAACCCAGTGACTCAGGAGAGGAGAAAAGGCACAGCTTAGCAATTGCCAAACCCCTTCTCCCAACAGCTCCTGTGCTTTCAGATGGTTATTGAGCTGCTACTAGGACACTTAAAGAAAATACAACCTAAGTAGCATATGATAAGGACAAATATTTTTTTAACACGTTTCATGACAGGTCACTAGGACTGACCCTGGGGGTTGTAGGACTCCACCATTGATGTCCCTCTCCTGTCTGGCCTCACAGAGCAAAGGAGTCTGGCACACCCAAAACTAAAGTCTCTCCTCCAAGTACCTCCCCAGCCTGTGCTCACCTGTGCCTTTGCAATCCATGCCTTATGCCCGTAGTTGGCACACACAGCAAATTCCCTTGTGCTTAATTTTGTTTGTATCTTAGCTAATTTCCCTTCAGAGAAAGATATATTCCCTTTCTTGTTTCTTTGTAATCGTCCTGAAGTTTTTGATCTCATGTTGGGCTTTTCCAAGGCTTTTTCCTACCAGTACTATGCAGCAACATTTCAATAGTCATTTTCTCAGCACTTCCCACCAAAGCAGGATTGGCATCCTTAGCCACAATCTGTGGGGAACACAGTGGAATGAGGTAAGGGCAACTGTAACACATACTTCCTTCATGTCATGCTTGCTGAAGCATACTTTTTGTAGGTGTGAAGGGAATGTTTTGTTCTTTTTTTTTTTTTTTTTTTGAAGGGGACACTTAAGAGATGTGAAGATGGTAGCCACACTGTCATACTGGTGCATTCAAGCCTATGAGACAAACCATACAGTAGGATTTATTAGCTTGGCCACAGTTCCAAAATAATGCGGCTATACAGTACCAGATACGATGCTGGCAAACCTAGAATGGGAGAATAGCAAGCCCACATGTATGCGCCAGTAGTCTCGCTATTAAAGATTGTGAAAACATAGACTTTTTAAAAAAATATATTTTTTAAATGCAATGTAAAATCTGAAAAGTATATCAGTGACAGTTACAAAATAGGCAATGCCTAGCCATCATTGTTATTTCAGTCAGAAATTCACTTGGGAATTGGTTAGTTTCCATCCTCCCTGTATAATCTGAATTTTAAGATAGTAATTTTGAATTATTATCAATTCACAAATCTTGAAGAAATAAGGAAAGGGAAGGGTGGCACTACACTTCGCCTTCTACTCTGCTATAGTTATAAGGAGAAGGAAACCCAGTGATTTTTGTACACCACCCTCATTCTCTAGAAACAGGAATCAAATGATAAAATTTGAAGGAAGCAGTTTTGGGAGAGTTTTCCTATTACCTATGTAAAATTACAGTCAAGTCTTAATGTGTTCTAATTATGGTATAGCAACAAATTCTTTATGGAGACCTTTGATCTGTCCCATTTTATGGTGAGCAAAGTTCATTTGCTATCAGGTGGGGCCACATTTTTCCATTAGCATTTCATTATTCATTCAAACTCAGTCACAGTGAACCTTCACTGGACATTTCCCTGGGGTCAGTATAACTACCTAAGTGAATTGCATATGCAAATATTGCATATAATGAAGTGCAGGTTCAAAATAATAGCCACAAACCAGAAAGCCATTGTGAACAGTCTGGGCCGTAAAAGTATAAGGATAGTCATCTGTTGTTGATGGTTGCATAAACCAGAGAAAAAGATTGCCACAGAAAACAACAACATAGCTTAATATTTCATCATTTATCACTTCACACTAATGTTATTTTCCCTACTTTTTATCTTGTTTTGTCATGTGCATCTAAGTTTTGACTGCAAGAACGTCAACATTGTAATAATTTTTTTAGTGTGTCCCATCAGCAGAAAAATTAAATTTGGCCAAGAGAAAAATAATGGAGTCAGGCCAGAGAGGAATAAAATTTTCTTTAAGGCCCTTTAGATTTATCCTCTGGGAAACAGAAAAACATTCCCACCCAAGCAAACACTGTGAAAAATCAAGAACTATCAATATTTTATGCCTAAATTGAGAATATGGGCATCACTCTAACACTCTGGTGAAATTAGAGGAGCAAAATCTTATATTTTATATTTGGTTTTGGTGTTTGCCTTACATTACGTTAGTGTTGCATGACCTGAACTGCTTAGCTCTGAAGTTTGAGAACAAGTTTTCTGTATTAACAGAAAATGAGCAGGTTAGTATTTTGAGCCAGTGACATCTTAATCACTCATCTTTTTAAAAATGCATTTTAGCTCAAGATTTTAAGGCATATTATAGAAGTAAGGACTCCTCATTCCTCCATACAGGTGGGAAAATAAGGAATGTGCATTGGGGAGTGACTAGCCAAAGCCATTTAGCAACCTAATGTCAAAATTGGGATCACAAACTCCCCATAAGCATTGGCAGAACACAGATAACTTAAAAGGATTTGTGGTGCCTGCAGATGTATGTTTGTGTTGAATAGCTTGGAGGACAGAGTTTCTAAATTTGTATCGAGCTAAAGCAATCACTTGTTCTGGATTTATACGGTAGTAAGGTCTTTCTTCTTGCTAGAGTGTATCAGTATTTCCCCTTACTGTCTGCTAATCCTCCCCCAGCCATTAGCAAATAACTGATAAATCTCCACAGGTCACAGCTCATATCTCTTTATCATGAGGTCATATGTGTGAACTATGGCAGTTATTCCTTAAAGCACACCTCTGGGGGAAAGAATTCGATCTCCTTTTGCTCTGACAATGAAATAATCTGAGAACAGAGTAGTCACTGATATTTCAATCATCAGATCATTAAAATAAACTGCAAATTAAGGGTTGGGTTCTGCTCAGTCAACCTGAGCTGTCTACAACTTATATAAACTTAATTCATCCTCTTTGCTCTTCTTAAGCCCCTGGAAAGAGATAGGCAGCTGCTGAGAGCAATCCATGGCTCCTATTTTACATACCTTTTTTAATGTGGAAATAAACATCCTCTGGAGGTACCTCTCTCTCTCGACAATGGAGAACATATAGGCGACTAATTTAGAAGACAGGTAAATACACATGGCTAAAATTTGTGAAGAAAGTCTTACACTAGTTAAAATATTCCGCCAGCTATACTGTTTAGGTGTCACTCATATGGATTTATTTCTACGTTGTCAAATAAATCCTGCTTATAGTAGTCTGTGACCCCACCTTAAACTAATAATTGTCTCCTATTTTACTTTTCCACCTCGTTTGTTATAAGCTTCCTCCTTCTTTCTGCTGCCTCTTGATTAATAATGAGATTGTAATCTTTCCCAGGGCTGCAACCGTACTGCCACCATACCTTTTCAGCAGCTCCATTCTGAAACTATGAGTATTCCCATGTAACCGCAAAACACAAAGATAATGAAAATCACATCAGCACATCATGTTATTAATTATGAGAGGTATAATAAATATTTTTCAATGTTATCTCACCTATTACTACTTGTAATACAATAACAAAACATTGTATAATGGCTTAACGGTGACTGATTCTGAGCCAGCGTGTCAAATCTCTAATGCATGTTTTCAGTTCAGAGTATGGAAAGCAAGCGTTTAAAGTCCTGCTAAATCAATGATTGAAAGTTACGGGTTTCCTAGCCCAATAAAGGCTGATAATATAACGACGTGGTCTTACAGGAGCATTTTGAAGATACTTTCATAATCTATATTAAACACTGATGTGCCTATGCAACATTTATGCTCAAAATTGTTTACTCCGCTTAGCACTGGAAATTGTAACAAGCAAGTTTATATCAACAATAAACAAAATCTACTTGAATAGTTGCAAACACTTACAAGAAAGGCTAGAGATTTTGCTTGTGAGCAGAATAATATAGGGTTTTTTTCCCTGGGCACTAAAATGGAAAAAAAATTCAAACCCATTAAATCAGTACTAAACATTTTGCTCAAGCTATTTCACAGTCTGTCTGGGACTAAGGAACAAACTGAAAATTGCCACCTTATATATTGCAATTCAGTGTCTCTTTAACTTTGCATTTTGAAGGATTTTTTTTAGGTCAATCCACAGTGCTGAAATGAATTAAATAGACTCTGAATGGATTTTGTGTGGGCAGAGCTAAATTGGTGGTTAAGTACAAAATCCATGTTATAACCAACAGAAAATATTGATTTTTTTTCATTTATTTTTATTTTCCTTTCAAGAAATTTGAGGAGGTGACTTTTTTAAAGAGTTTGTCTTGTTCCTAACAGCGTTGTAACTCTGGCATAATTGGAGACTGTATGTGTCTTAATTCCACCAGTCAATACTATGCACTGTTCCACTGTCTGTTATTACGCACAGTAACACTTTGAACTTTCACATGCCTATATTTATTCAACAGATGGCAGAGCCTGTGAGAGGATCAAACATCTTCCTGACAAGAGAGCAGCTCATTTTGTGCAAGGAAACTGCCAGGTATCTTTACTGGATGGTAAACAAACTGATGGTCTGCTGCTTTTCCCAGGAGGAATTAGCTGCATGCAGCAGCCACAGAGGGCAGAGAGGCATGAGCTGCCGAATTCTGCAAGCCTTAATTCAGTGTCTGCCTAGGAGACACCGAATGTATCTTGAAGTAGGGTACAAATCTATGCTAAGACAAAAAAGTTCACCCTCAAGCTCTGTAGTATCATCTGGATAATAAACACTTATGGAAACATGATGTTAAAGGTAATAGACAATGAGAATCTTTCTTTGGTTTTCTATATGAGTCAACGTACTCAGAGTGCTTACTTAAATAGTTCCTAAAACAACTTCAGCACGGCTTCATGGTGTTATCAGAACATGAATGCTAAATAACAAGAGCTACAGCAGTTCTTTGTATTCAAAACATCTGCTTTGAGATAGTTAAGAAGCACCATCAGAAAGTTTTATTGGAACTGGATAGTTTTAACTGTACAGTATTTTTTATGGAAGCTTCTTTCCATCAAAGCACATTGTTTTCATTTCTGACAGTTCTCTAGGACTCTTCATAACAGACAATATACCAGCATGAACTTCTCACCAAAATTTTCAAAAGACAGCAGACCGGGCTCTGTTAGTTTCTTGTCCCAGCTTTAAAGTTGGGTAGCACAGAATTCACTGATCTACACCTCCAAAAAAACATCTCAAGATGAGTGAAATAAGACTGAAAATACAAGAATATGAATTACTGGAACAGCGTGAGTTGGTGAAACACAGAAGCAGGCAAAAGTCCACTAGGAAGTCCTTTATAACAGCACCAGAGACTGCTTTCTGAAGTGCCCTTGAAACAGAAATATGTGCACTGTTGCCCAGGTGACAAAATCCAAGTACATGGTACCTACTGTGAACAAAACAACTAACATTGTCTGTTCATTGTGGACTGGCTAGCATTAGTGATGCTGAGAGCTATCACTTTAAATGAACATAAGAAACAAAACCTATTTTTGTGTATATGTGTCAATCATCTAGACTAGGCAGCTTCTTCTTCAACAGAGGTGTTTTTAAACAAAGGCTTATCTTACTGTCTACAAATACATGTGTAAGTTCCATTGTTTCTTCCTCATATTTTTTGCAATGCCAAAGAAAATACATAAGGAATTACTCAGGTTAAACCTTGGTGATGAAGTCCCTGAAGTTGTTCAAGTGGCATTTGTTCTCTTAACCTGATTTTCAATTTCTCTGGTTCATTCAGACTTTTACACAGTTCCGCACTTAAAACATCATAGATGTATGGTACAGTTCTTCAGAAACACATAAAATAAAACTGACACCTTAAGGGTGAATTGTTTTCTTCTTCTCCATCCATTCATTCATATGTCCTAACTTGTTCTGCAAAGCATTGTTCCTAATTAAATCTTCCCTTTCATATTAATCCCTTAACATCTGCCTAGTAATCGAGAACAAATGTTTCTCATTGGTATTCACATGGGGTTGTTGGGCACTTACCTCTTTTGCTGAAATATTCAGCCCTTGCTAGTTTGGCTTACATTTTCGCTTGAGCTAGCAGCTGACTTGGCTGCTAGTTACTATTCCTCCGACTTTATTCTCTGTCAGTCATACCCATAGCTCATTGTCTAGCATGAAAAAGAAAGCTGACAACAGATACAAAGAGGGAATTCATAGTGTGTCCTATCTTCTGCCCCTGCCCAGGCTTTAAGAAATACAACAACCCCCACACCACACTCTCATAATCATATCTGCCCTTTTTATGGAGATAAGTGCTTTGTGAAAAAAAGTAATAACATCTCAAAAGCAGTGATGGGGTATTGTAGAAGAATGAAGCTAGGTTAATTAGCATTGGTAATATACAGCTGTGGGTTGGCTTCAGGGGCAGCGGGTTGGTCAATGCAGATAAGGTGCAGCTGTGGCTGGTTCTGTTAAGTGGTTGAGAGTCAATGAAGGGAGAGCAGCCAAGGAAGAAGCAAGAGAAGAGAGAACACACACCCTGGATGCAAAGAAATGGGGAGAAGTCAGCAGAGGGACTGGCATGAAGAGCATGCTGGTATGAGATAGTAAAAGATCTTGCTGCAACTTGATAGTTTGGAGTGCTGTGACAGTGTATAACTTAAATCCCTGCTTATCTGAATAGGAGGTACTAGTAGAAGGATTAATGGTATTGCGTATACCTCTTTCATACCTCTCTACCACAACTGTCTCATATGAACTAAAATATTTTGATGCTTTCCTCCTCATAGAAGTTTGGAATTTGCTGCAATCACCGCTATTGGCATTCCCTGCTTTTCATGTGCTGTTATGCTTTAAAATGATAGGTGTGATTTAAACAGCAAATATAGGAAAAAAGCAAAACCAGAGAACAGAAGAGACCCAAAAGGATTTGTTTGGGTTTTGGTTGGGTTTTTTTCAAAGGTGATTCCAGCTTCAGTGGAGCACAGGTTAAATGCCTGGCTGGACACAGCTCTAAAAAAAAAACATTTTCCAGGGTGTTTTTTTATACAGAAAGTTTTCAGTGGAGTTTGCTGAAAAATTTGTGTCTTTTGTCTTGCAAGAAAAAAATGCAATTGGAAGACAGGGAAAAATTCAGCTTTACTGCAATTGCTTGATATTCTACCTGGAAAACGAAAATAAATGCTTAAGGGTGGGTCAGCTCTCATTCCCAACTAAATGAAAACCTGAAATCCTAGCCTGTTGTTATCGTAGATTAGAAGTCTTGAAAATTAGGACATACCAAACTTTTGTTGTGGAAAAGATAGTATGCAAAAGTTATGGGAAGGTATAGATCAAGAAAGAGCTGATTGTTCCCCCTACTATTCAGCTCCTTGGAAGACACTTCTTTCTGTTCTCTTCTGTATTTATTCTAATGTCAGTCTAAGGTTGTATAGATGATTCACAGCTGATTATGCATTAATAATGTCAAAAGATATAATTTTTTCTATGCATTAGAATAAAATTGTCTTTCACATTTGAGAAGATAGGATTTGTCTTTTATGAGAGGTATAATTCAGTGAATACGAACATATATTTGTTTAATATTCTGTTTAACTGCATAAGTTCTTTTCCTATGCTCACAAGAGGCTCATTAACCCAATCAACTTTCTTCACTAATACCAGGGAGGTGAGGGGCTGCTCAGCTGAAGATACACACACATAGGTATCAAAGGATAACTCATGCATCTAAAGAAACTTGTATTCCCTGGGACTATGTGAGAGCAAAATAATCATTCAGGACAATGACAGAGCACACACCATAAGCTCTTTTTTTGTAGCTTGCACCTAAAAGTAGCCTCATGTTTTTCTTGGAGTTGTCCAGTAAGAACTTGAATTGTTTCCTCATACCTGGGTGATCTAAAGCCTGAAAAATAAAGTAACTGCTTGTCTTGGAAAATATTTTAATGGCTGCAGCAAGAGATGTAATATTTTTCATCTCAAGATTTGAATTAATTTTTTGAGAGAAGAGTCCTTATCCCATTTTCAAAAGGCTTTTCCTTTTAAGCCATCTCTTTTAATTGTTAATATGCAATTGTCTGAACTATAAAGATACCTAAACTTAGAAATTCCTCATTAGCACCTTGGACGGCTGTGGGATCTCATCACTGACATTGTTAAAAACTGGTTTACCAAACATCTGTCAGCAAAAGTTGATGTGCAGTCAGTCTTGTCTTCAGGAAGCAGGGTGGCCAGGCTGATCAACCTCAGCCCTATTTTCTGTGAATGTGTTACTAAGACACAAATGAAAATACTTTTAAAGTCAATTTACTTTAAAAGGCTTTAAAAAGTAATTACAATGACAAACAGCATCTTCCAATTTCACAACTTAAAAGAAGAGAGTCTGTATTGTCTGCAAGAAAGCTGAAATACCTCAATTATACGTACACTCCACGGTTCCTCAAAAATTATTAAAAAAAATAATCCTGTGGCATGTGTCAAGCCACCATTAGAATGAAGTATTTCAAACCTCAAATTACTAAGGACAGAGATAATTTACCAGCACTGTCACCATCTCCTGAGGAGGGCTATCACAGCTGAATACAGAAAAACAGGGATTTGGACCAAGATGAAACCTGGCTGTAGACCCACCTAGCAGATACAAGGAATAAGTACTGGTTGCACCAGTGATAAGAAAGTTGTGAAGACTGCCACAGACAGTTCAGTGCATGTTCACACTATGAGAGGCTGTTGGACAGGAAAACAGTGTAAGTCTTACCACAAGCATCATTATGCTCAGAGCAGATGATTTTCTAAATTGTTATTGGGCTGGAATTACTGACAGCTGTGTGTAGAATATAAAGGGAGCTTGAGGATGAGATTAAACAAGAAGTCAAATATATTTGGATTAATAAAAGTCTTTTATTCATCTCTTCTTCAGTAATCACGCTACATACGTATACATTTCCAGATGTTTTTAACAGGAAGGTCAGTGTCTGTAATTCCAAGCAATACTAGTTTTTCAAGAAATATATTCTGCACCCCCTGGAATTAGTATAAGAGAGATCTGCTGTAGGTCACATGTATCTGCATTATGGTATACCATTGTGAGCGAAATGAATTGTGTCAATCCATGTCTTCGCAATGCTGCTGTGAAATAAAATTCAACTTTTTCCATTTTCAGTAAGAGAACGCAAATTCCCTTAAGAGGACCTGAGGTTATCTCCAAAAGCAGTTGTGCAGTTACAATGCTCATCTGAGGTAAAGGAGGTGCTCTACCTCTTCATCTGAATTCCTGTTGGTATGTGAAAAGGAATTTAGAACAGAAAAAGAACTTGATTATACAGTCTTGCAATTAGAGGACCCACATGGGGCAAATAATCCTGGACTTCATGCTCGGGACTCTTACTGGTCAGTTTGTGTTCAATACATAAATAACCATAAGCTAGGACAATGTATGTTAAATATAAAAATAATCATATGTGAGGAAACAAAGATTCTTCCTTCCAAACAGAATACAGAACCATGTCTTTCTGTCTCATTCTCTCTTTCTCTGTCATTTGTTTCCTACAAAATTTTTTCTTCCATCTTTTGCCACATCTTTAGTAATGATCTTTTTAATTACAGAAACAGAAGGACAGAGGAAAAAAGGGAGGGAGGGACGGACGGACAGAAGGAAGGAAAGAAAAGAAGGAGGGAAGGAATACATTACAACTTCCAAACTACTATCCTTTAACAATTAGAACTAGGCATGAGTGCATTTTGTAATATGTCCTGTAAATCTGTGTTACTTACAGAGATTCTGGTCCTTCCAGGAAATGGACAGAAATACTTTCAGAACAAGGTTTTTCAAGCAAGGGAACAGGCTGCCCAGGGAAGCGGTTGAGTCACCATCCCTGGAGATATTTAAAAGATGTGTAGATGTGGCACTCGGGGACATGGTTTAGTGGTGGACTTGGCAGTGCTGGGTTACTGGTTGAACTTGATGATCCCAAAATTTTTTTTTCCAACCTAAAGGATTCTACAAGTCTATGATTCACTTGCACATAAGTACCAAATGGGCACTGTGTCCGTTTCAGGGCATATGCACCAGCTGTCCTATAGGACACTAACGTAAGATAAATCAAGGCATGCACCCTGGGAGCAGTAAGATATGAAGGCAGATGCCAAAAAACTTGAGGTGCCTTCAGAGCTAAGAAGCAGCTGAATGGCAATGTGCGTCATTATATTTGTGAATATAGACACTATACTTAACCTTCAGTCCCATTGTAAGGTAGCAAGTTCTTTTCTTGAAGTAGACAATGACTGTTGCAAAAACAGTTGTAAAACAGGTGGTAGTTCCTATGATCATGTCCTGGACTAGAACTCAGACCTGCCTTCAGCTCCCAGCAGAGCTGCAGACCTCTTTGGATGCTTGCAGATACAGGCCTACAACAAGATAACCATAACGATATTGTCTGACCCGTGTTATAACACAGGCAATAGGACACCAGAGGATGGAAAGAGAGTATCAGACAGAACATGGAGGCAGTGCAACCCTTCATCCTGCCCTGAGAATTCATAACCACCTCTAAGAGATGCTTATAAACCAACACTGATAACGTTTCTTAAACCTGTTGGCTCCATTTTTCCATGATATGAAGCTTCTTCTGAACCTTTATTGTTGTACTTTAAATGAATTTGTTTCTTCCTTATAGATGCAGAGAAAAGTTTGTTTTCTACCATTCTGTTCCATTTACTTTTCACATTTGAAGTTTGTTAGCCTGCTTTATTTCAGTATTTTTTACTTCCGTGACTCAAATCTTGCTTTAACTAAAACCACTTTTAAATGAAGTGTTCAGTTTTGGTAAGTTACTCCAGTAGGTTTTTTATTCTTCTAGTGAAAAAAATGTCTTATCTCCTATAATCAGATGTAGAAGACTTTTAAACTGTCTCAGCTTCTAATTGTGATTCTATTACAGACAGTAAATCTGCTTTTCTCTTCACACCCTTCTAAAGATAAGCCTACCGAGAAAATAAACTCTTTGGGGGACATCAAAATGGACTCCTGATATTAAAATAGGTCTCTGAACATCCTTGTGATGCAAACATAACCAGCGTTCCCTTTTAACCCAGGCTGGGATGAACAAGCACTGTACAGCTTGCAGCCATTTAAGATGCTGTCATCAGTCACCAGCATCGTGCTGATTACAGTCAGAATCTCAGCTGGTAGAAACCAGTATAACTCCTATCAGACATCACACTCAACAGTTCTTGCCTTCTTTATGAAAATGTGCCTTCTGACTGCCACAGGCTTTTATCAGCAGCATGCTTTGCTTAATGTGTCTGAGATCTGTAAGGGCACATTGAGCAATATGATAGGCATCTCATAAGGCTATCTGATCTTTTAAGGTCTGGATGGAATTGTAACATCCCTGAAGCATTCAACCTCTTTTAATTAGTGAGTCAATTCTGTCATAGCTACCTACTGAAAGACATATACCTAGGTCTCCTTTTCTCAAGCTCCTTCCTGTCTTAGCTTATCTGTTATTATAACAAAGACTCATCTCGGTTATAGGAGACATAGTCTTCTCATTAAGAAACTTGTAAGAACAGTACCAGTTCATGTTCAGTGGGAACATACACCCAAAACCTCTTTGTATAACTTCTGGAAGACTCCATGTTGTTCCTGTTATTACAGTAAATAGTTCTGCAGTAAGGGATGCCATACTATAGTATAAATACATGCTACGTTATATTTACATGTAGTTAGTTACGTTTACTGTGTTTAACTTACACATGCAAAAAGCTCATGGACTTTAGTGGGAAATGTGAGTGTGCAAATGTGCTAGTTTTGGCTGGGATAGAGTTATTTTCTCCACAGTAGCTGGTATGGGGCTGTGCTTTGGATCCATGCTGAGAGCAGCGCTGATAACACAGGGCTGGTTTTTTTTCCTGCTGAGCAGGGCTTGAGCAGCCCCAAGGGCTTTTCTGCCTCTTACCCCCACACCCCCCCCCCAGCGAGCGGGCTGGGAGGGGACACAGCCAGGACAGTTGACCTTAGCTGACCAAAGGGATATTCAGTACCACATGCATCGTGCTCAGCATGTAAAACTGGGGGAGGAAGGAGGAAACATTCAGAGTTACAGCATTTGTCTTCCACCCAAGTAATTGTTAGTTGTCACGGAGCCCTGCTTTCCTGGAGATGGCTGAACACCTGTCTGACGATGGGAAGGAATGGGAGTTCATTCCTTATTTTGCTTTGTTTGCATGTGCAGCTTTTGCTTTACCTATTGAACTGTCTTTATCTCAGCCCATGAGTTTTCTCACTTTTACTCTTCCGATTCTCCCCCCATCCCGATGCAGGGGAAATGAGTGAGCGGTTGTGTGGGGTTTAGTTGCCAGCTGGGGTTAAACCATGACAGCAAGAAATGCCATTTGGAGCTCATTAGGTAGACATAGCTTTTATTGTTTCTAAAGGATGTCTGCTCTTGTGTTCATACACAATGTGGGGATAGTATATGCACATGTTGTGTTAAAGGTTCTGTGCTTGCTTCGTTTTAGACAATGACTGGGCAACACTCCAAATTGTTCCTTATGAAAATGTATTAAATGTAATGGTTTTGAAAGAAAGGTATTGCATGGGGTCAGATAAATGTAAAACAGTTCCACTGGGTACCAGAGAAGTAGGAATAAAAAGTGTGTGAATTAATTTTTCCTTGGCAGCTAACGCTATTCAGTGCAAAATTTGTTCAGGGTTTGTTGCACAGCTTAAATACTTGAGCTTTTTGAGATTCAGATGAAATGTATGTTTGTTTTTTCTAAAGCTATCAGGGGCATACATGTGTCAGTTTTCATTAAGAATAATTTCCCTCAGGATCTTTGGCTTAAGTTAACCTTCAGACCTCCACCGACCCCTTCCGAACCATCAGGGTTTCTTTTTGTGTGTTGTTCCATGGATAAATGTACCTGCCAAAACCTAAGCGCCTTCAGAGGATGATGTTGACTGAATGTCTGAGCAGTTCTCAAACCTGAGAAATGTGCCCTGAAAAGTACAGCAAGAAATTCTCCTCCTTCCTTTCCCCTGAAATGATCTATTTCTCCAGCACTAATAAAGCAAGCGCTTAGGTAAGTGTATATAGTAGGGACATGTAATAAATAATGTCCTCTATATTAAAGCTTCTTTCTGGAAAAGCCACATTGTGCTGTATAGGTTAAGCCCAGTTCACACTCTGAAAAGGTATGCTTGCAAAGTAATGATAAAGCACAGCTCTGGCAGTTCTTGAAATATATGAAAAGGAATCCAGCTAGCTAACAAAATATCATAACAATAATATGCAGCTAAGGCAGCTCCTCTGGACAAAATACTGCTCTTCCACTGGCCAGAGGGACTTCACAAAGATGATAACTGGCGCTTGTGCACCAGTCAGGACATACACCTGAACCCCATTCCACTCTTGGCTGATGGCGTAGGCCACCCATTTGCTTAAGAGTTAATTTTGTTCCCTGTTCAAATGTAGCAAATAATTTTAGAGTTAGGTCACTGCTGGCAAGTAGAGGACGGCTGTTGAAAGTAAGGAAGTTTCCAGGGAAAAGCAGAGACAGAAATATTATTCAAGGATCCTTCTGCCTAAAAATCATGAGGTTATTGTAACACAGCATTCTGGTTCACACAATCCACTGATGTTAGTAAGTAAGGAATGCTGAAATGTTTTGATTTGAAGGCTGTGTTGGAAATGAATAATCCACTTCAGTTCTGCACCCATGAGCTGAGAAGTACATTTGCAATAAGCATTTCTCTTATTGAATGCTTTAATGAAAGATTTAGCTTATTTTCTTTCCCTTAGATAAAATACCATGATTTGCTCTTTGTAGAGAGCTATCAAAAAGTTCTTTTGCTGCAGGAACCAAGGCAAGGGATCAGCTCACCAATTTGCAAAAGCCATTCTAGTAACTGATATTTTAATGGCTAGTGCTTAGCAATATGAAACCTTACCATAGATAGACTTTTTTTAAACATATCACTCACAGTGAGGTTTATCTAAAGGTATTATTACCGATGTAATAAAACATTTTTCATTTGTGCGTTTACTAGTTGCAGAATCCCCTGAAAGTGTAAACTAAGTTATACACATTGATCTTTGTGTTGGGTTATGAGAAAATATCTTCAGAAACAGTAGGTACTCAGTGCTAGATGTTTTCCCTTTCCCCAACACATTCCATTTGCTTTTGGATAACCTGGGTAGAGTACAACTCAAAGGTGGGTGAAATCTGGCCCTAATTATTCATAGTTTCTACCTTAGAGATAAGCTGAAACCATTCTTAGGAAGACATACATTATTTCTCTTAACCATGATTTACTCTTATGTTCATCATATTGATGACAATGCAGCTTTGGACTTTACTCACATTTCAGAGGCTCTCTATATTCTGCAGCATGATATGGCAATAGCCAACCTAGAGTTAAACCATCTCCCTTGGGAAAATGAACAGGCCTGGTCATGACAGCAAAGTGCACCACGGTAATTATATATATTACTCGTTTAAAGAACAATACCTTCTTAGAAGTGTTTAAAATAAAAAATATGTTCATGAAAATGCTATACAAATGGTCCAAAACTATCCACTCAGCCATGTTCTGCTGGCTACCGGTTTGTATATAGGGTAACCCTGCCTGGAAAAATTCCTAAGAGAGAGAAGAAATTATAGAGCATGTCTATGTGGTCAGAAGGTGGATATCATTCCCTTGCTCTGTCCATGGCTTAGGGCCACTGAGATGTTATTCCAGATACTGGTCCTCCAGGCTCTGGGCCAGATCTTCCTAGCACACCTTCTCTACCTCAGACAGATCTCAGAACTCCAAAATTCACCCTGTTTCCCCGATTTCTTCTACGTCTGTCATATGGAGCCCATTAGAAATTAACAAACAAGATCAGTGACTTCCAATAAACCTTTATATAGGCATTGAAGAATAACAGCCCTCAGTACAGTATTCTGGAGTCTAGTTCCCAGTCACCACAGTTTTCCATGAAGCATTGTCTATTAAATAGCCAGGCAGTTTCCTCTGAAGCAATATTAGAATAATTTCGAAATGACTTGGAGCTCTTTTTAGCTGAAAATTGGCTCTGAACTAGTAGCTAACCTCAAAAATAAACTTTTTCTTTTGGAAGAGTTAAAAATGAGACCAACCAACACTGTTCAGTGCTAGTTTGTGTCTCCAACTGCTACTAATTATTGCATGGCATCTATTTCTAACTTGAAATCCCTTGTCTCCAGCTCTCCTCGCACCTTTGCTGGTCATTATTTTCCACATGATAAGACTCTATCAGCCTAACATTGTAAAATGTGTTATCTGATATTGGGTAGGTGCCAAGGCTCCCTATACAGCCAATGAAGAAAATCAGGTACAAACAAATGTATAAATGTATACCTTCCACCTACATTATATAGCTATCTTTGTCTCCTGGAGAAGACTATATACCTTTATCAACTATAAGGGAAATTTAGATTATCAGCCTAGGCTAGACACCTGAATTTTAGGTGGCTACAATCCCTTCAGATAAATCCCACTCTTTTGTCCATAGAAGACATTGTACAATAATGACCATAACCTGCAACTGTGCCGACACATTTTCACAGAATCAGTCTACGAAAATAAACCAAACTTCACTCTAATGCAGCTTGTCTGAAATGATCAGATATGTTTAACGTTATTTATTATTTATCATTACTTACAGGTGTCCAGTGCTACAAATGATAATCTATTTCTGGTAGTATTAGGGGGAACTGTGAGTGCTCATCATCTGAAACAATGCTTGTTTTGCCTTTAATTTAACATGCACAAAGCTACACCAGGGTGCTTTTGTATCATTCACTGGGCCAGTCATACCTTATTAAAGGTAATCAAAGTCATGATGGAAAAAGCATCACAGCGCTTCTCCTAAATTCAGGGAGTTTGACTCAGCGGGGTTGGACTGCAATACCTGAGAGGACCTCAGATTGTGATGAATGGTAAACAAATGAACAACCACCCCTAAACAGAAAGCTCAGATTTGCTTAATCCTTTCGGAGTATTGCCCTTAGCATAATCGGCAGAGGACAGGGCCAGACCTGGCCACAGTGGACCACTGCCTTAGTGTGTGACCAAGGCTGTGTTACACCAAATGGCACTAATACACAACATCGCATCAGGCGCCTCAGAAGTATCCTTGTTTCAGTGGTCCCTGCTCTCCCTTTAGCTTCACTCATCTGGCTCTTCAGCTGGCACCCACACCATGCTTTCAAAGAATGAAAGCATTTTCCTTAGCCATGCTTAGAAGTCTCCTTCAAAGATTTCCAGAGCGTTGTCACTGTTTCAGGACCCTAATTCAATGGGAGTTGAATAGCTAACTCCTTGGAGAAGATTGATAAACTAAATTGAGAATGCCCTAATTTTAATCAGGTTTATTTGGTAGCTTTGCAAATAAGTTGTTCTCAGAACCTTTTGGTGTCTGAACATACGGAAGCTGCTAAAACTCTGTCCTCATGCAAACCTAGCATGTTGGAAATGGCTTAGCTGTTTTGTTTTCTTATGTACTTGATAGGTGAGTAGAAGTACACCAATTTACTGATGGATTGGAGTCTAACTGAAGTGCCTCAGAAGCATATTGTTGTCCATAAAGGTGATACAGAATGTAAGAACCAGTCTTATTTCACACTCTTCTGGTTTAATGGGGAGCTGCAGATTGGAGGGCGAGCCATGGGACTGCATTTGCAAGTGTGTTTACAGATACAGTATTGATTTCCTTGCTCACTAAGAGCACTTCTGTACTGCTACTGCTTGCAATAAACAACCTGCAAGAGGTTGTGAAGCCATAATGCATTATTTAACAGAAGCTAATCAATACAAAACAAGCATTCCCTTTGTTACAGGAGTGCTATTGACAGAATGCTTCTCCCTTTTAATTTTTTATTATTTTGCATTGATTGCTGAAGTCCTGCATAGTCTTCAACAACACATACTGAGCCAGGCTTGACCATATATCTCACTTTTTATATAAAAACAGATTGCCCCATTTTAGCACAGAATTAATTTGGAAGAATATCCAGCATTCTAAGAAATCAATACGGGCATACCATTAACTTCAATAGAAGAGAAAAACAGGCCTTTGATCAGATATAAAAATCAGTCCATTTAACCATTTCTGAAATAAAGGATCAATAACAAAAAAAAAAAGCCCTCTCTTATTCCCAAATAAGTGCTCAACTTAAAAGTTCAACTGGAAAGAATCATGGAATTTGGATTACTCAGCTAATTGAAGATAAAGAATTTTGCCTTCTGTAATTTCAAAAATAATATTCTCTACTCTGTCTTAGATTTGACCTGAAGTTCTATAATGCCGTGCCTGTAACCTCGGTCAAGTAACTGTGAACAAGTACAAGAAGGGGTTTATAAAACTGACCTGTCTTGCACATACTTATCCCTTCTTAAAAATCTCCACCTAGTGCAGTAGGAGCAGGGATGAAGTAGGCTGAGAGAGGAACCTACTTGAAAATTCCACTTCCAGTTCTTGGACCTTCCTTTATAGGAATGCTTAATTAGTGAAGTGTTAGGATCTTCATAATGAAACTCACGGGCATTAATTGTCAACTACCACATTCCAGGCTCATGCCCTTAACTGGCATTTATTAACTGCAAATAAGACATATAGGGAATCAGATGATTTGCCATGCAAAGGTCTAAAAACTCCTAAAATAATTTTTTGAGTATGCTTATTTAAAATTTTATAGAAGGAAAAATAGGAATCAGATGATTTGCCATGCAAAGGTCTAAAAACTCCTAAAATAATTTTTTGAGTATGCTTATTTAAAATTTTATAGAAGGAAAAATACAGGCTTTTTCTTCCTCCTACTAGCTAAAACTTCAAACTAACAACTGAACTTTAACACTAACAATGTGATTGTTTTGACCCTACATATATCTACTTCAGCGAGAGTTATCAATATGGCTTCAAGTTGGATGATGACTAATGTGTCATTCAAAACTGAAAATCTTCATGAAGAAAAATATGAAGAACTATATGTTTGACATTTAGGAAACTGATTAAAGTTTTAAGTAACATATATATGAAACATATAAAGGCATGTCTCAAATATGAAGCAGGCAGCTTAGGGAAGATACTTCACTATTCTCTGAAATTTATTACAAAAAAGATAGAATAGACTGGGTAAAGATATGTTTTGCTGGTTAGGAAGGAGATATTGCAGGTTGCTCAGATGGAAAAGATAGGAGCAGAGAATTCCATTATTTTTTTTTAACTATAAAATAGCCACCAGTCATTGCTGAATGTAGAAAGCTTAATGGTCTCAGGATGTCCCTTTCAAGTCACAGCTGAAGAAATATTTACAAATTATAAATATCATAGGTGACTTTTAAAAAAGATTACAAATATTTCCTAATTGATTAGAAGTATCCTATGTTACACCATTCTATTAACAGACAAAAAAAAAAAAAAAAAGACATGAGAAAATGAGGTATTTTGCAGAAACTTTAAGCTTATACCTCACAGCATCGATCACAGGGAAGAGCACAGCTTGCCAGAGGCATTTCCTTTGTAATCTAGAAGACCATCTGTACAATGTCATGAAATAATACAAGAAGAAGCAGATTTCATACTGGTATCTGTCCCTATGTGCATATACACACCTCCTGCAAACGCTGAGATCACTTCTGCCCAGCATAATGAGGGGAAAAGGCATCACTGGTGCTCACTTTATAAATGATACACTAGACATTAGTTATACAAAGTCTAAAATGTGTCCCAGTCACACCCTTGAATGCTCCGAAGTCTGTTGGTATGGATGTACAGACTAGCCACACCAAAGTTTCCAAGTTCAGGTACGGAAGACAGTGATTGCTTGACAAATTGAGGGCTGTTTAGGAGGGTGCAAGGTACGTCTCGTAAGGATATGTGCAAAGTGACAGGGAGCATTGAACTAGGAGTCTGCTCCCTGTCCAGTAGACCATATCAAGGCATTCCAGTTTTAATAAAATTATTGGGGTTGCAGGTGTTTTGCTTAATGAGGGAGATGTCCACTGTCTGGATCTCTCTGCAGAGCCCAGAGAATTAGCCATAAAGACCAAGTGGGCTTAGGCGGTTTAGACTCTAGGGTGGGAAATTCATCTCAGAGTTTGAGGACAGAGATAAGGCTGCACAGATCTTGGGAGGTGCAAAGTCACATCTCTCAACAGGGAGAGAGAAGAGATCACCTGGAATTTGTGAATCGGGAAGGTAAACCCATGAAGTAGGCTGATTGCTCCTGCCAGAGACAGGCACTTTGTAAGTGAGCGTACCTGGCAAGACCGAACGATAGATGGCAAGGCAAGCCTCAGAGCTGCTGAAACACTGAAACTCTGACAAAGAAGCACCACAACTTAAAAACCTGCTGATGGCTTTAGAAAAGGAGTTGACCTGCCTGAACAGGTTAAAGCCAGCTAGGGATGTAATACAAAACTTGCCATCTCAAGATTCTCTATGATGTCATGAACTAGAACAACTTCTCCTTTCTCAGAGTAAGGAATTATGTACACATGTAAACAATTCATTTATTTATACTATTTTCTAATTCTAAGAAAATTCAGATTATTCAGTTAGGATTATATCAACTTTTTCCTTTTCTCTGCTTACTGTAGGAGCCATCCAGTAAGAAGGACTGTCGATACTACTATATATCTGAAAAGATAAACACTTGACAACTTGGCAACACTTAAGCATTCTTCATCCTTATGCTTTTATGCATCATAAGGATCTGCTCAGAACACCCACATACATGCACAAACATTGTGTCACTCACACATAATACACTCCTTTTTCCAACCACAATTTTTCCTTTCCCAGCAGTTCCAGCTATAATTCACTGGCAGAGCAACATCTTGGAATAAGCATCACACTTATCACCGGACAAAGACAGGCTTTTACTTCTCCTCGACTCTAAAGGCCAAGGTGGAACTGTCTGTATCTCATTTGTCATAAACGTTTAGTAGATGAGTTAGTTTATATCTGGGTGGATGGCGACAGGCTGGAGCTTACAGCAGTGGGGGTTTTTAGATTGTAGTCAGGATGGGGGCAGAATTCACAGTTCTGAAGTTTCACTTTCACTGCTGAGCAAGTCTGACTTTATCCTGCCTGCAAGAACCAGTACTGTGGTTCAGAAGAGCTCCCTGGGGTGCTCAGGCCAAGTAATTACAGTAATTTGCATAACACCTCTCATCAAGAAACTGCATTTTGCAGCAAGAAGAGGAGTCTTATTCCATTCACAATAGAGATTTTTAAAAAAAGAAAAATGTCAGTCTCCAGTACTAAACAGTCTGTAACCCATTTACCTCACCAGCAACAAGTAAGGGCAGCAAAACAGGAAAAAAAACCAAACCAAGACTGTCTATGTGCAATTTACTGAAGGATCAGAAAAGACACTATTCATTTTGTCTCAGTATGGTAGAAGTGAGTTTTCAGGAAGAGTTTACATAAGGATTAGTTAATGGCCCTGGAACAGCAGAGCTCTTGCAAGCTATCTCACAGTTCTTCACTGCCAAATTCGCAGGCTACCACCCAAGGAGGGACTGTGCCTGAGGCTCGCTTTTCTGTTCCACAATTGCTTGGTACATGTAGATGCCTGCATATGTTACAAAAGCTGTTAAGTTTGTGCAAGATGCAAACTTCCCTCTACCCCATGTAAGTCCTGCTCCCTCAGATGGGGACACATCCATGACAATCACCAGGCAATGCATAGCCCATGAAGTCCAACAAGGACCACCGGTGGACTGCAGGGGACCAAGTTTCTCAGGATGCCAGGCAAGAGTCAAGAGGGAGCCAATGACTTAAGCTCTTATGTACAAGGTGGGAGAATCCTTAGTAAAACAATGGTGGTGTTATGTGCAGATTGGGACTGCTTTCACAGGGAATTAAAAAAAAAAAAAAAAGTTTTAAAAAAATAATTCTTCCCCAGGATATTTCTTGGAAGGTAGAGACAGGGGTTCTCCACTGGCAGAGCACAGAGCTGTTCCCTTACCCCTTGGGCGAGTTCCCTAGCCACTGGATTATTGGCTGCAAGATGGACTGCATCACCCGCTGGTTTTATGAATGGTGTGCAAATCTGACACACCACTTCCCTGGCTTGGTTTTTAATGGAAATGTTGATATGTAAAATTAAAATGTTTTGTTTCATAGAAGAAAAAAAAATAAATCTCATTTTGCCTCCATAAAAAGTACTTCTAACCAATTACATTTCTTTTTTCAAGAAGCAAAAACTGGGACATGTTCATTTCAATTTAGCTCAAGCCAAGTTAATTTCCATTTTTTAAATATCACTGGCATTTAAAAGGGTAAAATATAACATATTGTGAATCAATTCCTATTCCATTGCTTGCTCTTTATGCTACATGGCTTAATAAATTAACAACTGGGAATTTTTACTGGGGTCCTTAAATTTTCAGAAAATTTATTTTAACTGTGATGAGAAAGCTTAGTCTTATATATTTGTTCTCTATACCTAAGTTACAATTTATTCTTATATTTCCAATTTTTAAGAGTTACACTTTTCTCCACAGGCACTGATTGGGTCTGTTCCCCTCCTATTTCAACCTTTTTTCCTCAAGTGCAAGGATACCAAGGTTCTACTCAGAACATAAAGCATCTGATATTTTGAAAGAACAAAAAAATCCTTTTCTTTTCTTGGTGAAGCATATATTTAAGGATGAATAGGCCATTTTAAAATTTCAACAACAGCACTTAGCCAAGAATGCAGAGATTGATAGTTTCGCAAAAAATTAAGATTATTTTAGGACATATTCGGTTAACAAAATATCTCAGGTTTCCCACCCAGCCTCAACAGTTGGCTTTTGCTGTACTAACCACTGCTGTTAAATTACATAGTGCACACTAAACTTATGATGGACATGGTTATAATGGACAATTGGTTATAGCGGACAAAAACAGATCTCCCAAACGAAACATATTAAGTTCAAGACATTCCTCTCTGGCTATAACAGACAAACTTTGGCCGCAATGCCAATTTCTGGGCTTTTTTCTGAACCCTGTAAGTGGACTGAATAGAAATGGGAGCTGGTGAGGAAAGTTACAGGAATACTATGTTTTTAAAATAGATTGTGCCTTAAACCAAAGACTGATCAAGATGGTAAAAGAGGTTATGCCAGACTGGCACTTTCTGCCAGCCTGATTGACCGCTGCATACCAGATAAACCCAGAATCTTCTATGACCTGTTCACTTCTGCTCTAAAAGGCAGCTTCAGTGGATGCAGTGCTGTGAAGATGTAAACCAGCTCTGAGTCACCACTCCTTCACAGGGCTCTTCCTTAGATGACACAGCCTGTCTGGCCCATGTGCAAGGCCAGAAACTCCAGGGTACTCCAAATGACACAATAATTTTCAAGGTAGCCTTTCACATCCTGTTTATATCCATATTTGCAAGGGCACAAGGGGGATTGGCAGGTGAGTTAAAATGTACCTATTTCAGATACAAAGATGAGCCTGTGAGCTGTCAAGAAATGTGAAATATTTATGATCCACAGCTCATGAAAAGATTGCATGTTAGGCTCATTCAAAACCCTTGTAAGATTTCTGTGACATGCACCAAACAAAGCTCTTACAAACAACAAAGATTTACGTGACCATGCAGGTCCGCTTCTTACACAGCATCTTTCCTGGCTAAATTTCAAAAACTGAACTATCAATGGTGGGTATAAAAGTGAGAGTTATTTTTCAGGTCTGCTTTTGAATCAAACAAAAACCCCAACCTTGTTTTATTTCACTTCTATTAAAAGTAAACAGCTTGAATTTCAACCTTTTGTTCTGGAGAAGCGTAACATAAGGCATGCTTGTCCCAAGTGTTGGTAACGCCTACTTACCTGAGGTCCTCATTGGGGATCTGGGCAATAAAACACATGACCCTTTTTGAAAGGCTTTAGAGCATATTTTTCCTTAGTAGCCACATACTTGCTTTTAGGGACCTTGTGGAAGGCTGTTCCTGCCAGCACCTGTGTCACTAGCAGAGTTAGTTCTGCAGGATCCTTGCCTGCCTGGAGCTCACAAACTCACACTTTGCTTTACCTCTTAAAAAAGAGTAACAAAGTAGGATGTAGTTCACACTTGTACATCCACAAGCATCTGCTCACACCTATGAAACAGCTGTGGTAGAAATAGAGATGTTCTGTGTTTGCGTGACTAAAGTCTTGCAAGAGGGCACCCTGTCAGCTGATGCTAATGGAAAAGAGCTGACACAAGATGCAATTCTGTATTTCAACAAAATGTATCATTTTATTCTATATGTTCTCTGTGGTCCAAGTCTATCAAGGCACAGTCTTGGCTTCCTGATGTCTAAAAGTATAAATGAGTACCTACTACATTTAGTAACACAAACAATCTTATCTGTGAATTTTATTTATGTCCTACGTGACCTCCCTGCAAAATAGAGATGAACATCTTAAGTCAGCACAAAGTACATCAAAAGTTCTTTTACCTAATACCTACAAAGTCTCAACACACATCTAAAAATAAATTATGACATTCTCAGAAAAATGATGGTAAAATATCTGTGATCCAGAATAGTCTTGCATGACACAGCATACACTTGAAAAGACTAGGGAGCTGACTTAGCAATTATTCTCTAGACAGTGGAGGTCTGTTTGCATCCGTAAGTCTTTTCTTGTCATACAATAAGGGCATCACACCACTTTGTGATTGTCTAAAGGTTGTTTCATTTCATCAGCAAGATAGATTCCTCAAGACATTTTCATTTTGGACGAAGATTGCTAACAAAATGTGATCAGCAAATGATCATTATGGCAAGTCCTATGGCTAGAAACTGTATAGGGAATATATACTGGCAAACACGCTTGCCATCTAGAATTATAATTAAAAGTGTTTGCAAAGTGCATTAAAATGTACTACATTTTCCAAAACTGTACAAAATACCTCAATTTAATTAGTCAGTTCAGAGGGTTTGGGATTTGGGTTTCTTCTGTTGTTCTGAGTTTCAATATTTTAAGATCTATTTTTCAGTTATTAAGTAGATGCTACCTGTATTCAGACAGTACTAATGCACAGAATTTGATAGATAACATGAAGTATCATCAAGACATGTGGTCGTCATATTTTTCTGTACACTTAAACTATCATCTTTGCACACAGCTTCATGTAAGCACTGGACATTCTCTTTGCTGGCTAACTAACAACACAAGAATAAAATATGGATCGATTCCCTAGAGAGTGTCTTAAATAATTTGATGTGCATGTTGATCTCTTCTCCTATCTATCTTCTTTTCATTTCCTTGGTTAAAGATACAATACTCAAGGCGGGGGGTGTGTGTGTGTATGTGTGTGTGTGTGAAAAGAGTGCATTAAGATTACATTTGGCATTTTGAATACAACAAAAGGTACCTATAGGGCTGCTTTATTGTACAGTCAAGTAAACTCCAGCTGTTAGTTTTGTGATCACTTCTTCAATAGGCAAAAAGGACTCGGCTCTAACCTGGCTACATGCTGGTTCTCACCAGTGTAACAACTGATATTTTCTTGCTTATGAATTGCACTTACAATTATTCCTTGGTTTTCAGGGAAAACTTTGAAAGAAAGATGTGAGTAGGCTTCCTGAGTGAGTGCTTTTCTGTTGTTGTTGTTAAACAAAAAAAAAAACCCTGTATATCTGTTTTTATTAGAGCTGAAGTAAAACTTTTTGGCCAAGATGAAAACTTCTACAGGATGACTTGCAAAATCCTGTAGTTTTATTGGCATTCCCCTATTATGTTCACATTACAGAGTACAAAAACTGCTAAATATGACCTTCCACCTAGAGAGCGAGCAACTAGTGCATATACAGAGTCAGAGAATAAGCATTGCTGAAAGTTTGATCACTTTTTAAAATGTGTCAGTAAGGGGAGAAATCCTGGCCTTGCTGAAGTGAACAGGAGTTTTGGCATTGGCTTCAGCTGGACCAAGGCTTCACTTGCTGTCTTCTGATAAGAATTCCTAGATTTATTGTGTAACTTTGCTCAGGATCCACACTTCACAGGAATAACAAATGTAACTAAACACTAGAATTGATTTAAAACTGGACAACATTTTCCTGAAAAGTTTTCTTTTTCAGAATGTTCTCTCAAATTTTCTGAAGGAAGAAAATCATGAAATCAAAGAAACTTAATTTTCAAAATCTGTTTCAGTCTTACTTGAAATGTCTGATATTGTGATGTTTTTCTTCTGCCTTCTCCCTTTTTCTTTATTAAATTCTGTCTTCACTTTCTTCTGAAATCTAAAGAATAATAAAAAAAATCTAAAAGGAAGAGGTGGACAGGGGAAGGACAGAACAGAGAAGGAATGACTATTATTTGGGAAGAGAGATGTCTTTTCTCCATATTCCCTTCCTTGCATTCAAAGTCAAAGACAAGACAGACAGGTGTCAGCTTCAAAACTACAAAATTCCATTTGTTCCTCAGAATGGTTTGCTACGCTGCTTTCAAAAGAAACCAATGCATTTTGGAAGCTAATTGCATGTTGTATGTTATTTCTTTTTTGAAATTACCTTTTTCATTTCTAAGTCCATTCTATTAAACGGTTTGTCAGAAACTTTAAAAAAATGCTATTCTAGATCACTCCATCATGTAAATAGACAAAACACAGAAGACTATGAAAACAGCAGTCTGTGCAAGGCTAAGCAGTGTATGGCCTTAAGCAAAAATAGGCCCTAAATATTTTCAAAAAAACGTTGTTTACTGTGGCATTATACATTTGAAAAACTATATCCCAGCCAACCAAAATATCAATAGCTATTCAGAGGACAATTTCTTTCCAGCAAAATGCATATCCAGGTGGTTGAATGCTTTGTTTTCAGTTCTGACCTCAGTCAGCTAACTAGTCTGTTCCTTCAGCCTTCTCTAAGTTCAGCAGCCTTAAAACCTCATAAAATTGACTCAGGATTTTTTTCCATAATTTCTTTATTAATCAATAGCTTATATGTCTATATGAAAATACTTTTTTCAAATGTCTGAAATGTCTTTCTATAGGCTCTTGCGTAAATGGTTAACTATGTAATTGACAAGCTGAAAGCATAAGGTGAGCTTTACAAGCCATTTTTTGGCTTCAACGGTAGCATTCTGGTAGCCCGATAACCCCATTGAACCATTTTAATGTAAAAATATACCAATAGAAAAATTAAATTATGAGGAGCAATGCTGCACAGAGATTTTCTGTCTAAAATCTTCTATTCAATACAAAACAAACAAACAAAAAAAACCCTACAAAATTGCATATTATGTATATGAGGGTACTTACTTCCAGTACTTACTTCCACCCTTAGCAACAGGCTGTCAACAGAAATCTGTAAAAAAACCCCAACACATATACATATGAAGGGTTTTCTAAGGGAAAAAATATTTCAGTTATGTCTAACGCAAATTTAATCCTGCCAGCTATATACTTGCTCTGTGTACAAACTCAAGCAACAAGCAGAGCAAGCTTTAAATTCTCACGCTTCATTGTTTGTGTCATACATTACCTGTACAATATAGAAAGAGATACTGCTGCAGAACAGAAAACTTGCCACAGATCCTACCAGAGTCCTGGGACAAAATCTTTTGATAAGTTAACAAAGTTTCTGATGATGTCATCAATAAGAATGGCACAGGAAAACATTTGAAAATTATATCATCTGTACCTGAGGATATCCTGTATTAATCAGAGGTGAAGGTTTACTTTTGAAAATCCTTTGACCTGGCATATCTGTGAAACACCTTTAAACACCTGCCTACCTCCAGGGTAGAACCTCTTTCTTAAGTTATTTATTTACACCTAGCTACCTCTTTAAATTGGCAAATCCCAAAAACCACTGTCCCAGTTACTCATTCACTCATCATGCTGCTTCAGTATCAAGGGCAACACTGCAGCAGGTATTCTGGGTGGTGGTTTTACCCACTGGGATTTGTGTTACACCAGAGACCCTTATGATTCTCCAAAGTACTCCAAGTACCACCGCAATCTAAATTTAAAGCTTTAAAGTGAATTGGATTTAACATCCATCTCCTTAGATCACTTCCCTTCTAGAACTTAATTCTTTTCATTGGGTTTGTTTTATAAAAACTCGCAGAAAAGACCTTCTATAAATAACTTACAGGATGAAGTTTGGAACAATGAGCAAAGTGAAAGCCATAATAACGTGCCGTGGTAATTCCATTCAATGTAAAAAAAAAAAAAAAAAAAAAAAAAAAAAGTAAATTATTATAGAATTCACTACATTGTATCGGTACTGAAGAACACATCAGAATAGAAGCCAGCATGTAACATGTGGGCAGCTTTGCTCTCAGATGTGTTACTCTCTGCCAAAGGCTGGAAAACATTCCAGAAAAATAATATCCCTAGGTTTCAAAACGTTAGTGAACTGAATATTTAGATTTATGTTTTTCATCTTTTCATATTAATATAAATATTTAACAATATTTAAAATACATAACATGAATTTGAGGAACCAAGTAAAATTAAGCATCCATTTTGCCTGAGCACTTTCCAAACATCGTTTTAGACCACCTAAATATTTAAACACCAAAACCAACAATGAAAAATATTATCCTAAACAGAGCTTTTAATAGCCATAAGTACCATAGTCTAGCCACTGTGAGATAGCTAGACAGATATCCTACTGGTGGAGGCTTTCATAACCAAAAGCATACATACTCTTTAGTATTCTGCTATTTAGAGTTCTTTTGGTTTTAATGCAGGTGGAAAATTTAACAACATAATTAATCTTCAATAGAGATATATGTGTTAGAGTGCTTACTAGTGGTACTCTTACTACAGAGGTAAGAACTTTATCCTTTAATAATACACAGGTTTTATGACTATTTTTGTGGACAGACAGCAGCGAAACTAGCAAAATTTTTAAAAACTCATTTTAGTTCAATGCAGGCTGTTCAAATATAAAGAGCATTTCCCACTCGACACTCCTGCTTGCTTCCCTTGAGGCGGGGAGAGAAAGCAACATTTCTGCAAAAAGGACACAAAACCTCCACACTTGTGTCACTGGCATGTTCCAAGTCCGTGCAGGAAACCACAGCCCATTTGGCAGGAATCTGCCATTCTACCGGCTGGAGTAACAATCTGCCTATTTCTGGACTTCCTGCAATCACATGCTGATTTCCCAACAAAATGGTTTCAGTACAGGTATAGTTCTCAGTGTACTCAAGGTGTTACAAGAAATGCATTGTGTCCCCTGCTTTCGGACAGCTCTATGGTGTCATGGTTGCGTACCACCGCTTCCCTGGGGCTCCCAGCATCTCTAGGAGGGTTGGGAGAGGGCCAGCACTTAAATGGTGGGGGACAGAGCCAGCAATCCCGCTGTGATACAGATTCATCAGCCACAGGAAGGGCATGTCTGAACACCGCCTGAAATCACAGCAAAGAGAGAAAGGAGCTGGTGCACCCCCATGGCATGTGCGCACTAACCTGGGACCCCATCACTGCGTGGCTGTGCTAGAACCGCGCTGCAGTCAGGCTGCCTGCCAGCAGGCACACGTCTAGTGTAGTGCCATGCTGGTGATGCTCCACTGCTCCCAGTTTCTGCAGCAGTTCACCCTACAACAGATGAAAACTGTGTGCTCTGTGCTGCCGAGTGAGGATCAGACAAGTCCTTAGAAGCGATATGTGGATAATTCTGCAAACACACACTCCCCTCTCTTAGACCAAAATGTACATTTTCAATGGTATTTGTTCATCAGTGTTCAGTTATGCTAAAGAGTCTTTATAAACCTGTCCTTTAGATTTATGACATTCTATTTTTTTATAAAGCCATCTGATGGTAATATCTGGCATCTATATATAGGAAATTAAACAAAACCCCTCTAATATCCATCTCAGAAGTAAACACAAAGCCTTCAGCTTCACAGCTACAGCTCTGCAATTCACGCAGCCACTCTGGGTAACAGAAAGCTTTCCTTTCCTTTGTCTTTTCCTTCTCTTAGCTGTGAAATCAGTACTCACAAACCAGCAACATTCAGTCACTCTACCTAGACAGCCTTGGCAAATACAACTTTCCCCATAGACAGCTTGTATAATCACTCCATGTGAGGTCTGAAACTAAGGGAAATAATGGAACCATCTCCAAAATCAGGAAGATTGGTTTAAATCCAAAACAATCCACTTGGAAATTGTTTTAGCTATAAAATCTCTGAAAGACTTATTCAGGTAAGTGGGATAAAGCTCATATCTTGATTTGGTAAATATTATGATAAAACTAATCTTTTTTTTTCAACAAACCCATTATTTCATTACAGCCAATGACCCCTCTTTTAAATGTTCTAGATAACGACCAGGTTTATACAGAGTTTATCTTTTTCTGTCTTGTTAATGTTTGGTCCATCAACCCCTCCTCTTCTTGTAGCACTGCTCCATCACTCTTTTCTTGTAGCAATTTCCATGCACTAACACATCCAAAGAAACATAACGAAAGCTTCTTAATTTCTTAATATGATCATGGAACCCTACTATTTTTAAGACAAACATCTTTTTCAACATATAAAATATTTTCTTTTCAATTAAGGTTGCCAGAACTGACTCATATTGTTTTAATTCCAAAGTAGTTTCATGTCAGTGGAATCAGGGATAGCTTTGAATTTGCTCTTGTGTTTAAATAATGTTCATGGTTTAAATAACATTCATGTTAATGAATGGACAGATAAATTGCCGAGAAAATATGACAATAGCGAGTGCTTCTCCAGATTGCTTTCTGCAGCTCTGACAGCTATATCAGCCCGTGAAGCCAGGTAAGGAAAAAAATCCCAAACCAGTATTTCAACCGGTATAAGTTTTTTATTATTTTAACTGGTACTTAGTACAAGTATAATGCACTCAAGTGCCTTCTACATTTTTTCTAAGCAATTTATAAAGCCTTTAACAAGTAAAACAGAGTAATTTTAATTTGAACATCAGCCATATCAGAATAATATTTAGGATATTATTGCAATCTGTCTAAATTGTGGAAGAAATTATTTTCACTATTCATTTGAGGTAAGAATGGATATAATACCTCCTACACATCAGGAGACTGAGAGAACCAAGATCAATGCTAGAATATTACACCATTTTCTAATTCAGGATCTTGAACACACACAGCTAATAGAATGAAAGCTTAAATATACAGTATTCCTCACAAAACAACCCTCAGCTTTCAGCAATACTTAAGATTTTCTACAAAGTCATGGGAGTTTTTCAGAGGAAGTTAACTAGAAGATATTAAGGTATTTTTGTGTGCTGAAATCAGAGTGAAAAAGCAGGTTTCAGATTAAGAACTAAGAAACTGAACAACATCCTTTTTTATTTTTCCTGCTTCACTATAACATGGTTTGACTTCAGTCACATTTATGTGAAAAAAAAAAAAACTATCAATTTTTTGTTGAAAGCTTTTCTCATTGAACACATTATGGCATAAAACATTAGAAATAAGATCATATTGTTATAACTGTACAATAGCAACTTTCTGAGAGAACTGTCACAGAAATCTAAGTGCTAAGCAGTTATTAAATCATCCTTAATATTTTTGTTATTGAAGATCTTAAAGAGTTTTAACTGATTAGTATTCGCCTAAAAACACACTTGCAATAGCTGAAAAATATTTTAAGACACTTCTAACTTCAGATGATATAACTTGTGAGTATAGTTATTTCTCAGAATTACTAAATGCACCAGGCTGAAAAAAAGAATCTCTTCCGAAATTCTGATGCTATTTAACTAGACCCAGAAAAAGTAATGAAAACTTATGTAATACAATCTATTAGTGATCAGATAGTGAATTACCTATATCACAGTTTCCTCATATACTATGTACTTAGCACGTGACAAATTCTCATTTTCATTTTATTTTCACCTGCAGAAACAAAGGTGCTTTTCTTGAAATTATCATTTACACAGGAGCAGTAATTTAGGTTGTATCAAGTAATGTAAAAGTTAAATACATTTACAAATTCTTTTCCACAATTATCTTGACATCTTGAAAGTTCAGTACATAATAGCTCAGTCCTTTCAGGTTGTGTAATAAGAAACACAAATCTTCCCATTACTTGAGTTATGGGCAGTCACAAAAGCATACTTCCTTCACTGTCAATTTTCCCAAATAGAAAGTGTGCTGATATGTTTTTGTAAATGCATGAAGTTTTGGTCCTGTAATAATAACTGTAATTCTTTGGCATTTCAGTAGTGGCTGATTTTTCTTCTGACTTCACAAAGAAACGTAAGCTCTTTGTTCATTTAGAAATGATCCTTGAGGGCCAGTAATTTCTTTCTGGTCTTACTGTGGCCAGTCCTCAGTCTTTGAATATTAGCCACATTTCAGGATATAAGGGATTTCCAGGTGAGATTTACAGGCTCATTTGAAACCTTCATCAAATGTCAGAAGAAACTAATTTCTCATTCTTGCACCATCACAGCTATGAAGTCCTTCCACATCTCCTCGACACCTCAGACAGCCACATTAGCACACAACACTGAAATCTCACGTGGGCAGATGTCCTGCTCTGTTTATAGAGTTTTACACCTGGAGAAATATTTGCAGAGAGCTCTGAGAAGACCTCTACCTGAAAAATGCCAGCAGGAGTTTGCTTGCAAATACATTTCAATGCTTCACCCAGAAAGTTTGCAATAAAACATGTCAGCACTTAGATGCAGCCAACACATTCAGAATGATGAATGAAGAGTTCAGAACATGTTCATTTTTTCATCACACTACCCAACCTGGGTTGCAGAGTCCTGGGACAGTATCCTGTTTGCTTGAAGCAAGGATAAAGCATTGAGACTCACACCTCTGTCACTTATACCAGGTGAACACTTCACTTTAGAGCAAGAACAGCACTGAAGAACTTTTTTCTTTAGCCGACTTCGGGGATTGATACCCTTTAAAACTGATTTTTACCCTGGAAACAGATTTAAATCAAATTGTTGTTGCTTAATGTTGCTTTGCTAAGCTTTCTCTGATTGATTTAGGCTTCTCTTATTTAGGCAGGAGCTACATGAACTGAGAAACATGTCCCATGATGAGCAAAGATGGGCATTACAGGGACAAAGCCAACAAATGAACCACAGCACATATTCTCCTCTATGAAGCCATACCATTTTGTTTTCCTATTTTATTTTCTCATCCTTTTGCCTAAATCTTATTCTGTGCCATGCAAATTAACTCCAGCAGCAGCTGTCTGGATGTTATCTCTATCTCAAAAAGGGCTTAGAAAATAAATCTGACACCCCAAATACGTAGACTCCAGTCTTATCATTCAGCCTTCTCTGCCCTTCCCATGAAAGCTGTGTATACAGACACATACAAACCCCAAAGTACAACGTTCAGCTTTCTTCCCAAATACAGCTCCTTCTTTCCAACATCAGAAGCTCCTTCCATCTCCTCTAAACTGTCTTTTTGTCCAGCTTCTGCCTTCCGGCCCCGTTTAATTTACGGGTCTCTGCTTTCTTCTACCCATGAGCAGTTTTGTTTCCATCAGGAATTTTGGTCACTCTTCCTCAGTAAACCATAAAGAGATATGCAAGCAAGCTGATGCAGAAGTGATTCCAACACAGTTATTCTGTAGCCATACTCCAGACTGAGGTCCAGAGCCATAAAAATAAAAGGCTGAGATTGGCAGGATCTAGGAGATTAGAGCCAAACTTGTGGCCCTCAAAACCTGTAAGCAGCTCTTCACTAATGGTCAGAGCTCCTAAACTGTCTGAAGCTCTTTCGGCACCTAAGGAAATGTCTGAAAAGGTCCTTAGGGCCGTGCTTTGACGAATAGGTTTGGCTATACCACCACTTATATAAAAATAGGTCAGTGATCCTTAGGGAAGCACTGGAAGCCAAGACACTGGAACAAGAAAGACCTTACCAGGCTGCAGGTGAGACACCTAAATCCAGACCAGTCCTTTGCCTTCAGAAGTAGCTCCCCACTCTGCATGTTGACCGCCTTTTCCCCATGATGACTCTTCACTCAGCACACACAGTGACCATGAGCATCCCTGCAGGGCAAAAGGCTACAGGCTCAGGCCTGTGTTACTGAACTGCCTTCCTTGGTGGCTCCAGCAGTGGATCTTATCTGGAAACATTTGGTTATATAGTAAAGTCACATATGTATGTCTGTACAAAACATTCCCTGATTGTTTTTCAAGTACCTTTACAGTGTTGTCCAGAATTAGAAAACCAAGAATTAAATCCAGACAGTCCAGCCCTGACCAAAACCATCTTTGTGGCTCTTTTCTAAGGGATTAGAAATCGCATCAGTGACATTTCTTACAGACCAGCTGGCGTATAGCTCACCAGGCATTCCAATTCACTACATGATGCATTTGTTTCTCTACTCCCCTATCACAAATCGTATTTTAATTCTTATATTTTGACTCTGCTGAACTCTGGAATGCTGTATTATTTCCCCAGGGCACCAGGCAAAACAAACAGAATTTCAAACTTCTTACATCATGCTGTGACGACATTGTCAGTTTACCCTCATATTTTGAAGACCATCTACCATCACCAGGATTGGGATCATGGGGTACACTTCTGCTCCACAAGATTTATTCACTGGTAAATTCTGTGCAGCTCTAAGTTACTCAAGCCTCCAAAACTACAGACCGTCATCTATTTACAGCTCAGGGACATACAACTTTGTGTCTTTTGACTGAAAAGTTTATTTACCTGGTGAAAGGGAGAGCATAAGGGATCTTAGCAGTGGAGCCAGGGTTTCCAGACAAGGTAAACAATGAAGATACTTGTAAAAAAAGACACAATTGGAGTATCGGTAATAGTACTAGTATTAACACAGCTGCTAGTACTGATGTTAAACAAATCAACCAATTTCAGAAACTTTTAGTTATTTCCGTCTTCAGCTTTATCACCTGGTTTCTTTGCTCTGTCCTCAAACAGCCTTCACTACATGTCTATCTATCTCCTTACATTCCAGTTCTTGGGTGCAAGGATTGTTTTCTCTCTTGTATTTGGAAGGTGCCCAGGCCATTTTAGACATAGCCACAACATAAATAATTTTTATCCAGACTGCTGGAATGCCCACTCAGAGCTTTAGCTGCATGGCTGCACGTTCAGTCACCTCTTGTTCTCTTCCAAGGACTGTCCCATATTTCCTGCAATTTACTGCCAGCAGCAGGGGAGCATCTATACAATCAGATGTCCAGTTCTAGAAAAGCAGTTATTTCCCCCCACCAAGTTTTTCCGGGAAAATTAGATAATGACAGTTTTAATGAACTCACTAAAAGGGGTAATCTACACAGAATCTATCAACACTGAGACTGTGTGCATTACTCAGCAAGACATGCTGCAAACACAAGTATAATAAACACCACTGGAGAGGGCTGCCTGGTGAACTTGTGGTGCAGCTGTGGAGCGCTGCACTGCTAGCCAAGTGACCCCAATCCCAGAGCAGTCACAGAATCCAGAAAGCTGAGTTCATAACAGTTATATGTTCATAGTCAGGGAGAGTCAGAAAAACAAATATTTCTTCTTGGTTTAGCATATGGGATTTAAAGTACAAGACCTGGCTTTAAATTACCGTCCAGGTTCTCTAGCTCTCCCATGCACCAACTGCTTTGTGCTGGCACAAATGCTGCTCCATGGAGGTCAATGGGAGTTCCATCTGACCTCCGTGAAAGATCAGTTGAATGAAACACATCAAACAATTGGATTCCCTAAGCAGTCTCTTCCTCAAGTTTCCCTGCTGTAAAGGAATGGAGACTGTTACTTACTCTGTTGCATAAATCTCTTCAAAAACTTCAACAGTAAGGCAAAAAACTTAATTCAGTGACAAATTCAGGCATCACTGCAGAATTCCTACACCTCTAATTAAAGCAGAATTACACTATTTGTAGTACTGTATATATGACCAAATTGCATTCCTTGTGAACTAAAAAGTATGTAGCTTGTAAAAATCAATTCATAACCAGACAAAGTTTGTATTTTTTATTTGAGAGATATGTAGGCAATCTGTTGGGAAGTCAAACAAACATTTCCCATATTACTAGATCTTTCACAAAATTTGTATAACTGTAAATTTTGCACCATAGATGAATCTCCTCATTAACTTAAAATAAATGAAGTCAATTAAAATCCATTATATCTTAAAAATACATGTAAAATATTAATAATAATGTGAAAACATAAGAAAGCATTAATTGCACATTTTACACCTGTCTCACTATCCAGAAGTATAACTGCCAAGAATCCATTCCCATACATAGCAGTAAGGCTGTACTTCTAGAACAATCTCTGCTAATGTAGCTACATGAACAGATTCACCATTCTTTTACCACGTCTGTCATTTTGGATCTAAAGATACCTTCCTATATAATGCAGAAGTAGTAGTATAGTGCCAACATATACAGTATGTGCAGATAATGAGCCATCCAGCCATTCAACAGGCATGCTAAAATTATGATTGTAAAGACACAGAGCAAAAAATCAACTTTTCTTCATTGTGACCCGTGTTTAGGTTGTATTAACCACAGACCACGGTCAGACTTCTGCAAATAAAACCTGTATTTGATACCCCAGAGAACTCTTAGTTTTTCTCTGTTTTTCTTGTTTGGCATGTTAACTAAACTGACACTGGCATGTTAATTAAACTGATACAGGACAGATTCATATCAAAAGTTCATAGGATTTGCCTACAGTAATAAAATAAGCACCATTATCACTGCACTTGCAGGTATCGTGGAAGGGAGGAGATTTTAAAGTAAAACAATTGCACAAGATATACAATTATCCGTGTAGATTCATGTATCACGTTACTCAACAAAGACCATTTTTAAGCACTTCTAAGTTAGGTAACAGAATAATGGAACTTTCTTGCACAACCTTAATTCATCTCAGTAAGGTACATGGATGATGAGACAATCTTTAATTAAGTGATTATGTACTACAAATTCTGTATGGCATTCTACAATGCACATAACACACTTTTTCTTTCTGGAAATGAATCAAAGTTTTTTAAAGAAGCCCCTTTTACACATGCCCATACCATAACAATAAAACCTTATAACTATAGCTATCTAAAGCTGAATAAAAACAACACTTACCGGTGTTTTCCATCTGGCCTCCTCAAGAAGATTTACACCATTGTACCAGGATATCTGAAATCTAGCTTGCAAGTGAAATAAGTGGAAGCACAGCAAAGTCTTCATCTGCACCTTGAAGGCTGTTCCACATTGTTCTTTGTAATGAACAGAAGAAAATAGCAGACCTCAATTTTCTTCCTTTCTTGAAACCACCTAAAATTAGGGATTGCATGGTTCACAATGAACTTTTGGAATTGCTTTCTAAAGCTTTATAGAGATATGTATTAAAAGCATATGTCTTATTGCACTTTTTAAAGATGGAAAGGGTTCTACCTGTATTTACATATTTTGATTCAGAAATCTCCTTTATTCTCAGTTGGGAACAGAAAAGCCTTTATTATTCTCAGCTGGGCCCAGTCCCACAAACATTTCAACTCTGCCTTCATCAGATGCAGATCACACCAGCATTTATCCCCACTAATCACCACTCCCTCTGGCACTGACATTATCCTGGGGAGTTTCCCATTCACCTGACATCAATTACCCTAGACCCTGCTGATACTTAATTTATATCATCATACTTAATTAATCATTAACCCCTTCACTGCAGTCAGTGTTCTGTAATTGGTGTTCACAGCATCTGCAAAATATTAAGGGTATTTGACTGTACATTCATCATGAGCTTTTCTACTAGAGAAGGAGGTACCGTCTACAGACCTCAGCCATGTTTCAGAAGGGTATCACCCAAATATATTTACACTAGGAAAAATTAGTATTCCTGATCCAGCAGCTCCATAAATCTAGCAGCTGCACATCTACCATCCGGTTCTCTTCAGAGGCATTTAATAAAATCCTGTTCTCACAAGGACATCAGGAGACTTGCCTAATCACTTAGCCAGGAAAAATGTTCATGGAAATAAACAGAGTCCGCTGAAGAGCTTCATGTTTTAAAATATTTAAATAAAAAAGACAGAGATTTAAAAGAAAAGTCCAGTTTAAAGTTTTAGTTCAGCTTACTGTAGAAATAGGGCTTTTCTCCTGATTGTGAAACTGATGGAGCCAAAATATCTGAATAAATATATGAGGTAAAACCACAGCTAGCTATGCATCTTGGAGAATATTTTATGTTGTTTAGGTGACATTGTAAAGGGGAATACTTTCCTTTATAGTAGGCTAGAATTCTATTTAGCTTCAAAAATCCACTTATCCAGACTAATATTCCACCTTTTCATAGGAGACCTATAGGAAAAAAATAAGTCTAAAGTGCATGGAGTCTGGTGTAGGACTCTAAACATACAGTGAGAAATGCAAGGAGGCTGAGGAATAAAACAAGTACTGGGGATGGCTCGCTTCAGGGAGCAACCACCTACTCAATATGCAACAAAATTATCCATTAATATCAGTGGATTGGATTATTAGAGTTTAATTGTGGTTCTTTGTTCTATCTCATAACCTCTTTTTGTGTTTCTCTTTTAATGGTAAATTTGAACAGAAGGTCTATGAAATGACATTTAACTGAACCAAAAGAACCAAAGAATCATTACAGAGGATGTACTAGTGGATCTCAAGTTAGCAACAAATCTGGAGGTCTATATTCAACGTTTCCTCTACTGAAAGACAAAGAGCACATCGCTGATGAGATGTTTCCCAGGTCTCTTTATTCTGCTTTTAGTTTGTTTTGCTTTTAGCTTAGCAGCAGAGAAATATTTAAAGAGCGGAGTATCTAACAAATCTCATTTCACAAGCATCAAGAAAGAGGTTAATGAGGTTTCAAAATAGGGTTAAGTGGTACCACCATTACAGGAGCTGTGAATGTTTGTAGAAGATGTACATGAAAGAAGACCCATTTTAATAGTATGGAAGATTCTCACTTTCATTTCTTCTAGCAGGGTAATGTCAGAGAGATTTTTAAATTTTTATTAGAGGTGCAAGATAAAATAGAACAAAGCCACATTTACTGCTCTCATATCTTCACTAATCAGGTTGCAGAGATCAATTAATACAAAACTAAAAATTTAACTATTTTCTAATATGTATTTCTCTTAGAAATATCTTTAGCAAATACATCAAAGTTATACACCAGTCCATGTCAGACTGAAATCAAACAGTTTTTCCGTGTGGCCAGGCAGAATACAATCATATCTGTAGATCAATGCCTATTACTTCACTTTGAAAATGAAATAAAACAAAAATAATCAAGCATTCTATTCCCTCCAGTTCCACAGAACTGATGGCACCAGTCTTAAACTTTTTACAAAAACCTGTGGATCCACATGGTAGGTCAAAATCTTAGTGATGCAAAATCACCCATCCACCCCACCCCCCATTAGAGTCACCAGTGTTATGTTTACTTTCACCAAGTAAGGAGCTCGTTGAGCATTTCCAAGGAAAAGTATATTACTGCAGGAATCTTTTGTTGCAGGAATGGAAGGAGCTGGTTTATTTCTAGTAGTTGGAAAGACTCCAAGTTCAGCCAGTTGAAAGAAAATTTCTTTAGCTAAAGGATTTTTGTTTAAATTTTCCTAAAGAATTTAGCCTGAGGCAGTCAATGAGTATGGAAAACTTCAGTCCAAACAGCTGAAGTTTGATGAACATATTAGCATTTGAAACTGGGATTTTATCATGGAATGTGTCAGGCAACTTTAGTAACAGTCAGATCTTTCTGCCCCTCCTGTAATATTGCTCTCCTTAAAGGCACCAGTAACTGCCATTAATTTCAGATCTGGTTGTAAGCGATGGTGCTCTTCCCACTCCCTCTTGGGCTAATTGACAGAACTGCTTCAGTGCATTTATGGAATCCAGTATCATGAAAATCAGAATCTATTTCACAGAAGATCTGACCCAATGGTAAAAGCTGAGCAAAGCCAAGCTTCATGGTCTGGGAGTTTTTCTTACGGCTGGTTGTATGCACACCTCATGGAGGTTTCATAGCAAGGACTGGGTGTGCAAAGCAGGAAAAACTCTCATACAGAGAAGCACTCATGAGGGAACAGGAGTAAAAGACCTTTGTGGCATAGGAGAGGATTGAAAAATAGGCTTGCAAACTGCAATCAAGAGAACTGTTGTGGTATTGCTTTTTCAGCTGTATCTGTTCTGCATTTGGCTAGGACCATCATTTTTTCTCTTATCAGAGAAAAATCTCTGATGCTCATTAATTATACAGAACAAAGATCAAATTTATAAACATTTATGTATACTGCTGTTTATTTATTGTTTTTATTTCTCTGAGATGGTAAAAGCCTTTACATAAATTTCATAAATGTATAATATTTGCATTTAGTTTGTTTGATACCACTACCTGCATTTGACTCCTAGTAATACCTTAGTCAGAGAAATTATTTTTGAGTGCCATTGGTGTCTGTAATCTACAATTATGCCATATTAATGGTTTCTACTCCATTTCATGGATCACATGAATTCTGTTTGTCTTCATTGTATATAAGATGTCACCACCCTTATTTAAGTGCAGTGTAACTCCTGATGTGTCCTCATGTACTTGTTATCAAATATAAGGGTTACACAAGTAATATTTTGTTGGATTACACTGCATTAATAATTTCTTATTTAGCACATCACCGTTTGGCAGGAGAGATACACTGCTATTTCTAATGAGAAAGCAAAACATATCAGTTCAACTGGGTTGTGACGGAAGCTCCAATGCCTTCTCCCTTTAGCACTGCCCGGTGCGTAGTGCAGTGCAGACCTACACAGCAATTGCAGCCAGCCCTGATTACAATACTGCCATCTGCCTGAACCGTTCCTTCTCCAAAAATAGGTGCCCACACTGACGAACACCAGTTCTCCCCAGCTAGCATGTTTGTCATTGGCTTAAAATGTGCACTTAATCCACTAGCAACCGACTGGCTACTCCTCTTCTGCAAATTCCCCCAAAAACATTTCTTGACCTGGTTGTCCACCTGGGATTTGACTCTTTGCAGCTAAACCACAGACGTGCAGATATAATACCTGCTGGGGACCTAGAAAATGGTCAAGAGAGAGTGGAATAGCAGTTTCTATTTCTATACAAATAAAATATGTCCTTCAAGGAATAAAAGGTTGCTGCCAGCTTTGTATCATTTGCAGGAATACTGCGATAAGGGACATCACTGACCCAGGATATAGAAAAACTAGTGATTCCCCTTTAGAAAAAACATTTTTTAATCAGTCAAAATAGTTTTAAGAACCTGTGAATCCTATTGCCCCTTTTTCCATCTAAAATACTGTTATAATCTCAGCCTCAATATAATCTCAACAATATGAGAGGATTAACTTTATAATTGACATCAAATTATAGCTTCTTTGCCTCCCCACCCTTTTGAATGTGCTCAAATTAAAATCAGTAACATTTTTTCTATACATATTTAGACTTTTCTTGCTGAGCTACCTTGATCATGACAGTTTGAAGTGTAAATATTTCCTAGAAAAAAAGGGACATTTTAATTGCTATCTTTGCTATTCCTATGGCTGACTGAAAAACACTCTTTCTGGGTAGGTCTCTGAAACAGACTGAAATATCCATCAAGATAAAGAAAGCCTCTCCTAGAGGGATTGCCTGAGAGGCAGATGGACTAGCAGAATCTTTTGACTGTTATTGTTGTCTGACAGTTGGCGATAAGTACAGACTAAAAAATAAATTTTAAAGTAACTTTTGCTTACCAGTTGAGCAGAAAATAGCAGCCTGGTATAGAATAGAAATAGTAAATGGGAGGCATACGTGGGTTTGGAACTGTAAAGATCCCCTGATAGGATTGGGCAAACAGTTTCATTCCAAGTCCAAACAACCTGAACTCCAGCTATATAATTATGTTTGGATCTGGGTTTTTTCTGCCCGTAATATTTTGCTTGGCTTCTGAACTGTTTGGAAGTTAGAATTTCTTCTGCTGCCTATTTACTTACGACATTCAGTGTTGGCAAGGCTGTTGCATTTCTGAACCGTGGAACTCTCTAAATTCCCAAGGATACTTGAAAACCATCATTGTCTGTAATAAAGTTTAGATATTGTGGGTAATAAGAGCAACTTCAGTAATGAAAGGCTCACAATATATCAGTCTTGTGACTTCGTTTGCTTGAAAGCTAAGGGGTGGGAGAGCAAGTGTGTGATACGAACTAGCAAGTATTCATCCTAATTGTTATGGAGTTACAGTAATGTCATTAATAAAAATTATTCAGGGCCTCACTAGTTGAGTGTGGTCTAAAAGCAGGGTTTCTCATTTGCAGGAAATGCTAGCTGGCTTGTTATTTAGTTGCAAATTCAAACCTACTGCAAAACTTTTCAAAATTCCATATAAACTCAAGACCCTGGAGCAGCCTAGTGTTCATATCAGACAAATCACTGTCTTCACCACCTCCTGTAAAGCAATCTATATGGCCTGGCATGCACTGCATATTCAGAACACTAATCATGACTGGTGAACCCAAAAGAAAATAAGATTGTACAGTCACACATACACGCAAAATTAACCTCTTCTAACAGTTGGTGGAAGGGTTGCCTAAGTGCTTCTGCAATGTTGTATGTTACTACAGCTGCCTGAGTTTAGCTGATCCCATTTCCACTCATTTATTGTAATGTATTTACTAATTAGTTGGTCTTCACATATTGACAACAGTTGTCTCTCTCATACTAGATGTCTCCTAAAGTTCCCCCTTTGCTGACCCAGAATCCTTGTTCTCCTTTCATTACTTCCTTTGTGCTCTGCACTTGTGACACAAAAACTTCAAGCTTCTACATGACATACTGACACTGACCAGTTTTACCCGAGACTGTATAGGACTAGAATTGCCCATGTATGAGTGATTCAGCCTTCCCCTGACTCACTACTTCACTGTCAATCTACACTTAAAAATGGTATAATAACATAGATACAGTGGTATGACATAATCTGCACACAGGGTTGGTACCTGGTTGGTACAGTTCACCAAAAAACTTAGTAAAAGCACATATTTGGGAAAGATTTCAAAACTTCAGCCAAGGATTCCCCGAAACTGGTCCACCATGTCCTTTGGAAATAGGCCTGCTAAAGAACTGCATCTTAGTAAAAGCCCACTCGATATATTTTAACCCCGTTTTAATCGTACAAAGCTGGGTGTCTTCAACAAGACTAAACCAACTGTATCCTGTCAGTTTATACCAGACAGAGCACCCCACAAAAAATTCAGGTGGTTCTTGTATGAAACTGAGATTGATTCTACGGGGACTCATTTTATTTTGTCCAAAGCTCTGGTTGTGAAGATTGAGGGAACTTTTCCAGCACATTACACAATGATCCTTCATTAGAAGACTATAAAGTTTTGAGTGAAAAAATCACTTCTGGCTTCCATACCGTGTAACCCCATGCAATGCTGTAAAAACCCTTCCAAAATTGGCCTACATAGAGGCCAGATCTTTTGCTTTGGTCATCCCTTATTAGTCACTAATATAATTAAATTTGTCTCAAAGTTTCCACAGAGAAATTCCATCTCTGAGGGGTTATGATTCAGCTGTAAATTTTTAGTCTAGAGTGATATTTAACAAACAAAGGCTTATCCCAAGAGCAAATTATAATAGTATTACTTTAAATATATGTATTATTTTTTATGCTTTTAAGCTATTAAACTTTTCACGTCCCCAACACCTTATGTGGCTGGGGTAAGTTTTAAAAGGAAGTTACACTTAAGGCATATCTAACTGATGGTACGAAAACCAGTTCTTGCATAAAACAGTACTTCTCTGACTCTCCGTAGTGATGCCTGATGCACTGGATACTAGGACACATCTGATGCACCATACCAAGGGCCTTAGCAGCACTCATGTGGGTACGTCAGCTCTAATATTTATGTAGATACCCAGTTCCAACACCACTGACCTGGAGATGAAAGCCCTGAGTTCAATCTCCTCTTTAGTTGTTCAGACTCAATGGTAGCTCAGGGCTTTTTGAATCCTTTTTGCACAAGAGCGAGCACCTACTCCCATGTGACGCAGCCTGTCCTCAACTGTGCTGAGAGTAGCCCAGTACTCAGCAGTTGCCCACAGCTCCCACTAAAGTGTGGTAGCGCTCTTTGGAGGATCTCAGCACACACTTTCCTGATCACAGTCAACTTCAGTTCCAACTCTCTCAGGCAGCTGCTCTCCTACCTTTGGCAGGGTCCTACTGAGTTGAATTCACAGTAAAAATTCAGAGCCATAGCTTTGCACAAAGGTAAGATTCTTCAGTGTGTTATGCAGCTGTTTTCTCATATGTCTGTTCTCCATGGAAGCCAAGGGCTTCTTCCCAATGTAGATGCAATTTGCTGCACATTTTCAGGGTCTTGTAAGACAGAAAAGAACTTTCTCTCACTTCCCTCATCACAAACACAGGTTAAAAATGTTTTGCTTGACATCAAACCTTCCTTGCACCTGTTTCTCATTGTTCTCTAAGATTTATTAGGTTTCCTTGGGTTTTTAATATATTCTTTAAAGTATCATATTCTTTTAATGCCAGGGGTCTTTACACATAGATCTGAATGTCTGTTGATGGGCATAATTCACATTGGTTGTTAAAATCAAAGCAAAGTCTTTTTGATTTTGCTCTTGCTTTGTAACATTCAAAGCAGAATAAATGGCTACATGAACAAGATCCACACTGAACATAAGAATTAGATACAGCATTTTCCTTCCACACAAATATATGTGTGTACAAAATCACATAAATGTTAGAAAAAGTGCATGATATTAAATTACATAATTTTGAAAATTCCAACAACAAAAAAACTCTGGACAAAAAAAAATATAGATTCAGCCAGCACAAAATGTCAAATCTGAGAATTTTGCAAAAAGTGTTTGGATAAGCAGCATATGTCTTTTCCAGTTGATAATACTGCACCTCCCAACAAATATTCTCTGTTTTATTTAATATTACTTGGTAAACAAACAAAAATCCAGAATATTAAGAACCCTAAATTCCCTTACGTTGAGTGCCCTTAAAAGAACCTCCTCACTCATAAATATTCTGAGATCACGAGTGAAACAGAAAAACTGCATGAGAGGTGCAAAACTTTAAACATCAAGCTGAGGAAAAGTAGCAGAGAAAACCTAAACCATCTTCTTCAGCTGCACAAGCAGAGGCACACATGGCTCAGCTGCGCTCAGCCCCGGGCAGGAGCCGGACCCCTGGGACGGGGGGCAGGCAGAGGGGACAGGCCTGGGTTGTGTTATTGCTTACGGACACACAGTCACAATCTTCAGTTGTAATCAGGTATTATGGGGTATGTCGGTATGTAATGATGTGTGAGAAAAAGATTCTTCATCAGATCATGGCAAAATCTAAGAGAAGACTTTCTTACTCATCTGCAATTTATTTTTGTGCATTTAAATAAATTATATCTGCTGCCTGTGAAGTAAAATAAATGCTTTTCAATTTATGGTTCAACTGATCTGATTTTTAAAACAAGTATTTCGATTTTTTTTTTCGAGGGATCCAGTCATTACTCAGGTTTTTAATGGTACATACCCACACTGGCATGACTGAGCTGCCCTCTGTGGATGGGCTGTATAAAGACTTTCACACCCTAATAATATGCTCACGTCCTCCAGGACCAGTCCAGCCAGGTATTTTGACTCCTAACTGCTGCATTAAATGGAACCAGATCTAAACACCTTTGTGGATCTGACCTTGCACATAAGGTCTGCTATATGTTTAGTAAATCCAGCAGCTTTTTTTGAATTTCAGGAGTTTAAATCTTCCTATTCACTGATAAATATTGACTTTAAGTATGTGTATATGTTGCATATGGAAAAACATTTTTTCATTTTGTTTTTAACCCAGCTAATTACTTCTGTCTACTTTTGAGGACTGTGCCTTTTGTGAACAGAGCGCCACTGTCTAATTTTCAGTTTGAAGACCTGAACGTTAGTAAGGTATTGTTATTACTATTAAGTAAATCCTTAGCTTAAAATGCAGGTCTGCAGAGGACTCCTTGCATACCACACCTTTTAAAAACTTCAGTAATGTCTAAAGCATGTTCAGGCCTGCCAGTACCCAGATCCACATTTTGCAAAGTTGCCTAACGTCTGGGACCAAGGTTTAAATATACCAAGAAAATATTATAGGCAGACCTCTAGCAATATTTTTATGTATCCATTTTTCCAAGGAAAAAGTGATTGAATTGTATAAGCTGCCCCTCTTCCATTTTATTGTAAGAATTCCCTGGTGCTGTTAGTTCATTGAAAGCCAGAAGTATCACTTTACAGTTTTTCATTGTACTCAGGGGAAGTATATGGAAATTTTACAGCAATAAGCTACAAATGGGGAGCTGGACTGCAGCCAGTCTGCATCCTTCTCATGCCCTTACAGCATTTTTCTTCAGCATTCAATGTTCTCCACAGTGTATTGAATATTTATCCTGAAAGGCTATTATATTTGTTTTAGAGATGCAAAACATAGTAAGTAGCCTTTAACAATGATGTCTAAGCAGCAAACTGACATTTTTTTTCTTTTTATTTCAAGAAAAGTTAATTAGCGGAGTTTTTAAGCTCACAAAATCAAACTTTTCCATAATGTGCAGCTCTGGCATTTCAGGTTATTCTTTTCCAAGTGGTCAGTAATTACTGTTCTGGTGTTATACAATGCAATTACCATTGCATCTCTTGCACAAACTGTCAACATACACAACATGAAGGTGTTGGGCTGGCCTGACTCAGGTTCTCATGTTTTTTTCTTTGTATTTTTGTAAGTGAAAAGAGGGGATAAACACAATAGTGTTGTAAATGCTAGAGGAATGTAAGATAACATGTTATGAAAATACTCAAGGAGTGAAGTATTTAAGCCCATAGGAAGGTTGCTATTTCAGAGTTCTCATGGTATGATGAGGTTTCCATCAATAATGTACAGCTGACGTTTTAATAGCAGGCTAACATATTTCATCCTTTGTATACCGAATAGGCACATGAACATAGCCATTGTAGGCGTTGCATCCACTCCTCAGAGAGTGGTTACTCCACAGAAGATAGGATTTTACAATTGAAAGGATCATATATTCTGTAGAAAGATGCAGTTGGTTGTTTCTTCCCGGAGTATGAAAATCCCTCTGGAGCAGAAGCCTATAGAGACTGTCTTTATAATGAAGACTTTATTTTCATAGATTTCATAGCTCTTAGATGGGAACTATGTAATTCACTTATATTTCAGACATCTACATTTGAGCCAGATACTACGTCTGCAGTTCGCAACTGATGGAAAGAAGCCGGTGCTCTAAGGACAAGGTTCAGCTGTCCAATTTTAAAAATAACTTTAGGATAAAACAAGTAACACCAGAGGCTCTATTAACCCCGCCTCTTCTCTGATCATAGAGGGGGATTAAAATGATCAGTTCTGATGGGTCTTTCTACACTACAGATTTTCACATTTAAATATATGAATAGCCAGGCCAGCAGGGCAATGGCAGGAGGCATGATATAGGCACAAAAAGAAGTGGTAGCTGCCTTAAATCCAAAAGCTATCACATCATAAGACCTTACCATAACACCAAGCCTCCTACAACTTCTGTATACATCAGCCCAAAGCTTTGCTCAGGATAGATGTGGAATGACCCGAAATCAACAGCAAACTTGTTGACATTAATGTGGTCAATTAGAATCATTTCCTAAAGATCCAGTTCCCAGGAGGTTGCTAACACTTTCATGATCCAATAGGATAACAACACCAAGATTCCATCATGTCTTGGGAAGCAATGGATAGAAAAAATACCATGACAATTAATTATAAAAACAGTGAAAAGCTCTTGCATTTCGAGGGCTAAAATAAAATTCACTATACCTATTTTTTTGTAATTTACTCTAGGAAAATTAATTTAGTCTTTCTGTGTCTCAGCTCCCTATCTGTTCAGCAAAGGGGCAGTGTTCTATTTCTTGTAATTTCTGAAAGGTTAGGGTGAAAGTCCTCATTGCAAAGACTTACTGTGTATCTTTGTAGTACCTAACACAGACAGCTCAGCTGGGATATTTAGGTAGAGCTGGAATATACATAACAGTGTACTAAACCCATACTTAATTAATGTCAGTTCCTCACTGTTAATATACATACATGTATATGATTATGGTGTTAGAAATCTTGTATTTTGTATAAATGTATTTCTAGAATATATTGCTGCAACTTATTCACGTTGTTGCAGTGCCTGCAGATGATTTCTTAATTTAGAGGCTAACAACAAGCATATTTAAGAGTGAGAATTCATGCTTATGGCTCTAGGTTTCTTTTTCAGCATTTGATTAGTAAAACCTAAAACTATACTGGGAGCTATATTTCTTGCATCTTTATACAGCCTTAGAGCTGTCATCACCACCAGAGGACACACAAAGATTTTTGTATAACTACAAGATTAGCAGGTAGGGAAAAGAGGAATTGACTTTCAATTATGTATATAAAATAATACATTGTATATTCCATGTTTATTTTTAATATGACAGAAACATTCTGAAAACGGTACAAGATTTTCACCAGGTTACTTTCTAATACTGCTTTACCATACATAAAGTGTTTTACCACACCAGTTTGTATACACTCATTTTTCATGATGAGTCTTCAGGAAGATGTGAACTTTTGACCTCCCACCTTCCCAACACAGGTTCTATTCATTAAAAAAAAAAAAAAAAAATAGCTTACACACATGTACGAGTAATACACATCCTGGTTGTAAAAAGCACTTGGTGTACTATATACTAGTTGTTCAAGACGGTAACCCCAGCAACAAGAAACCTTTCAATCAATTGATGTGGGGGTTTTGTGAAGTTTCTCCTTCAAAAAATAATGTTTCAGGGGTGTAAAATAAAATACCAAATATTCACATACATCATCAATCCAATTCTTGACATTACAGGCTCATGCAAAAAGAAATGCAAATGGACAGCTATGGACAGCTATTTGATCAGGTATTATAATGACCTCTTACTTTTTGAAATGTTTTTGGATTTTTTAAAAGTTTTCAGCTTTTTAAAAAGTTTTTGGCTTTTTACATTTCGACTCACTGATCTTGAAGATCTTGTCCAACTTAAATGATTCAATGATTCTATGATTCACTTCACTTGAAATAGGACTCTTTTTCTCTATGTAGATATGGCTACCAGACTGTTCCAAAGAAAATTAAAATTTGGGTCCTTTATATTTGTTACTGAAAGTGTCATAAGAAAAATAGCCTTTGAATTCCATTGGCTTTAAGAGGTTATGACTAATTTTATTCAAAACCAGTTGAGATTCCAGGCTATAAGATTAGAGGAGTGGTAATTTGTCAGAGCAAGGGACTGGTATCTTTGCCAGCAAAGATACAAGCAGATGATGAACTTTGCACATGTCAACTCCATTTCTGTCAATGGAAAGACTATAGTTTGGCACACAATATCTTCATGGAGACGCACTATGCCTATGAAGAGGGAAGATATCACAGGTTTTCCATATGGGAAATAAATTCTTCATTCATACTGTATATAGAATCTCCTATCCTTTCACTTTACTGTGTACCTGGATGTAGAGTGAAAAATGAAATTGATGAAGAACTAAAAATAAGATTCATTCTTCTAACCCCCTGACATTGACTCATTCGCCCTTATATGAACACCAAGAAATGTCATCATACTGAAGTTACATCTCAGCTGGATTAATAATCACCGAAATGTCTGTTACTCATCCAGGTTATCATTTCCTATTAAGAAATGTGCTGTCTTCTCAACAAATGTCTGATATTTTGATCCAATCCCACATTTTGGGCTCAGTGCGATGTTATAATCTAGACAATATTAAATATGAAGTACATTTATTCAAAGCCAGTTTAAAAAGGGAAATAAAACACTGGTTTAGTGTCTGTTATTTTACACAACTTTGAAATACCTTGAGAGTAAATTCAGAAAAAAAAAGAAGTTAATGGGTTTTATTAAATCTGTGGTCTGGTCCCTCTTCATTGTTAACAGGCGAGCCAAAACTTGCTGATTTATGCAACATGAGCTAAAACCTGAAGCCACATTTACATTTTATAAATCAGATGAAGACCTGGAGAAGCCAAACCGCAGAATTCTACAGAATCTCTGCAGCTTCTAGTCACTTAGCTGGAGAACACAAGTCTTAAAGATAAAGAAAAATATGTTTATTATACCAAATAATACCAAGTTGTATTTAATTTTTAAATTGACTGTTTCTCAGAGATTGTAAAAATATCCACAGACAACCAGCTTTCTGATTTCCTTTGCATTGTAACTCTGTTAAAGAAAGGTGCTCAGTCTGAGAAAAGCACACTATAGGTGATTGCTCTGACCTCTGATATTTTTACTTCCTTGTATTCTCTTAGTGCATAAATTTGCCAAAATAAGCACCCAACCTCAAGTCAGGGCCAAAACTCATCAATCCCAATCAGACTTAGCTATCATTCTCTAACACGGAGTTGAACACTAACTATTATAGCTATCTAGTAATGAGTCTGATTAGTGTAAGATACTCTAGGCTCAGCGTACAGATTGGCGTCAGTAGTGCAGAGAAGTTAGCACAATGCTAGCTAAGAAATGTAAAACCAGTCCGTGCTGATGCCCCATCTACCATCCCTCTTGAGCACATATTGCTGCCCCGAGCCCTGCGCTGTGTGACTGCAGTACATCTATGTAGTATTTAGTGGCAAGTACCAACACATGGAGGTCCATCTAGTTCTTTAGTTTACCGAACAGAGAATCCTAAGGGTTACAACCTTTAATTTCCCCTAGAACCAAAAAATTGGGATCATCCATATCTAGAAGTCAAGCTACTGAGGCATATCCAGAAAGTTTCTTACACCTCCCTTACATGTTATGTGGGATGCACACATGTTGCTGGGACATCCATGAGTGACTTCTCCCTCCCTCCCAGGCTTTCAGAAAGTCCTGCCTATAAATTTGTCCTCAATAGCAGTGAGTTTTATTCAGTTCCCATACAGGCAACTAACTGCCTAGGCATCTTATGCATTAGCTCAGTCAGTGTCTGCCTCAGAGTGAAAACTCCCACGGAAAAGCTACAAACATTCAGATTCTGAAACCTCAGGCTTGAATTGCCCAAGTCATTACATAGAATGGGACTGGAAACTTTATCCATTATCATCTTCTTGTGAATTTCACATTTGTGAATGCTGTAAATCACTCAGGTGCTTTCCTAACTGCAGTTTTATGAAATACTGCACAGAAGGTAGCAAAATTTAAAAAAAAAAAAAAAACAAAAAAACAAAAAAATAACCAGACAACTATTGCTATCAAACACAAGGTGTACATGATTAACCTTGGTCTCATAATCCACTATCTAATTTGTTGGTCATTACACATCAGATCTGAGGATTCATTAGCCAACAGTTAGGTCTGATGGATAGGTAGGAACTTAACAGTAAGTACAGATGACTTTTTAAGCATGGTCTCTGCTATCAGAGACACCAAAGGTCAATTAGCAATATGACTGCTGAGCTGAGATAGTGATGATGTGAAGAGAAGTTATTACCTTCTTAGGACATGAGGGAGCTTTCCTGCTAAAGCACAGTAATCTATATAGACAGGATGGCCTAAGTCTGAACAAAGGCAAAGTAGTGCCTTGAAGCCTCAGGACATCATTTCCCTTGTTCTCAAACTCAGTACTAAGCACTGGAGGCAAGGTTGAAATGTTAATGCAGGGGGTAAAGAGGGTGTCCCTCATTCTCTGGCTTGTCTTTCAAGGGATCTTCTCCCAGATTTCCATTTGAATTCTGGGGAGGAGATACATCAATACAGTCTTTCAAAAATAAATGAGGCCACAGGCACCCACTGACTGCACTCTATTTAAAACTCTCTTGTAATACTTTGGTTCAGCCAGTCTATAGGTTCTTGTACTGTACAAAATCCCTACTGAGTAAGGCAGTGCTACTTAGACAGGTGCCAAATCAGCACTGCAGGGATCCAGCAAGTCATTGCAGGCCAGCAGGTGACTACAAACTACCAGTAATGATCCATTGGATACATACAGATTTAGATACAGATGATGGAGAGAAACAGATAAGATAGAGGTAGAGATATAGAGATGATAGAGATAATAGAGGCAGATAGAGATAGATGACAGAGAGGCAGAGACAGATGCACAGATAGCGATAGATAGAGACAGAAATTAATGGTGACGCTGACAACAGAGGAAGAAGAAGCAGAGAAATCAGAGCAAATATTTAAATAAATATGTCTGAGACATTCATCTAGTAGGAAACAGCAGAGTCCAGCCGATCAGACACTGTTTTGCGGGAATCCTGAGACTAAAATCTTGCAGTAGTAAGCAAACGGATAGTGAAAGGAAACGGAACAGCCTGACATCCCTCTCCATGCAATGGGATTTAGGAGTCCTAGGCTCAAAACTCTTCTCTAAATCAGAAGAATTAGAAAATTACTTTGAATCCAAGCTTCATGTATGAATCCCTGGTGACCAAGAAATAAATATCGTATCCCCCAGCTACTTTATGTACAGTTTAGGTCTATGCATACATACAGGTATGCTTTTCTGTCTAAAAGGGCAGCTGGCTGCCTAACATCCATAGGCCTTTGTGCTGAATTAACAGGTTTGGGGCTCCAAACTCCAGCTGATTCTTGCATAACTATTACAGACAATGCTGAGTCCTACAGTTAGGTGTTGCTGGAGGCGCCACTGGTGCACGTTGCTTTGCATTCATGCAACTATGAACTAAAGCAGCATGGGGAATTCTTTCAGAATGGCTGAAATATTTGTCAGCTTGTAACAAAAACTTTTGCCATTTGTCAAGAAAGGATTTTTTTGTGTAACATTAATAGTAACTGTGATTTATGGAGACAAGTCATCAAGAAATATATGAATCAAGTGAGCATGGTTTAGTAGAGAACTTTCTTCTTTCTATTTTACAGCTCTAGCTAGAATCCAATGACTCCCCAACTGCTCTGAAAATGAATCTGTTATGAACTAGGTCTAAGACTGGGGGGGGAGGGGGGGGGCGGGGGGAGGGGAACCCAATGTTAATTTTTGGAGTTTAGATACAGTTTGGGATTGTCAAAACTGAGTATGAATTTTCTTTCTTTGCAAGCAAAGAGGAAACTTCCTTGCCTGCATGTATGCATAGTGAAAAAGATTACCACTGCAGTGCTAATTGCAGGCAATACAGAGTAAAAAACAAAGTATTGACCAAACTCAGTTAAACTACGAAAGAGCATCCTAAAATCCAACAGTAAAACAGGACCCGAGAAGAACAGGATTTAACCTTTGCAGAAAAGATTCTGGGGTTTTGAAGAGGAAGGTTCTAGAAGTAGAGGCTATTCACTACCAACAGTTAAATCACTGAAGGGAGTATAGGAAACATTTCTGTTGGCAATGTAAAAAATAACGGTATTATTATAACCTAAGTCTTTTCTAAAATTCAGTAGCAGGAATAAATTCTGTTAATGCATTCAGAAGGAACCTGGCTAATATCACCTTCTAAGTCACAAATATCGAATCATTCCAATGTAAAAGTGATATATATTACTTAGTCTGCAACTACAAATTATTAAAGTTTCACTCCTTTTTTTTTCTGGCAGTTAACACGCCAGGCCATCTTAAAATTCAGTGTCAGGTGCAGACCTGTCATCCTTACTCAATGGAGAAAGATAGACACCAGAAAGAATGATTTATGCCATTTATAGGGTGAGGGTCCAAAAGTCACCATATCTCCCTAGCAGCTATGGCAGGAACCAAGATTAGATAAGTGATCTTTAGACAGCTAAACATGAGAGATCCTATGAAGTCCTCCACCTGTATGGACATGACAAATTCCTTGAATTGCAGTCGAATCAGTTAACAAAGGCTGTGCATGCACTATAGGAATAAAATCCTACTCTTATCAGAAAGGAGTTAACATCTTTGTTTTTAATTGGAGGAAGTTGTTTTTTTTTCTTTAAAAAGGAAAAACAGAATGAAAAGTCTAAAACCCAGAGGATCCTGACTAATTTACATTTTACAGCCCCAACCAAAACCTGTTCACACTGAAGGCTGAGTTTCTCCTTAGCAGCAAAAAATGACACTTGTCTGTAGGGGCAGGGGGTTTGGGAGAGGAATTCTGCTTCTGCCAAGAATGACCCAGGGCAATACCCTGTGGGAAGTGTTTTGTTGCTTCTCCAAGCAACACCAGTGCATGTATACCTACTACTCCAAGACAGAGTTCCTGCCTATGGAAGCGGTTGGGTAGATGGCTGGGTGAGTAACCAGAGCCATCATCCTGAAGGGTGCACACAGAAGGGAATATGGTGCTCTTGGCCCACCTCTAGTGTCCACCTTTCTGAGCTTTGGAGAGATGCTGTAACGGATGCCATTCAGTGTTACTTGCTGGCTTAGATGACTGCCTATGCTCTTGGTTCTTCTCTTATCACAACAACCTAGGAGGGAACATAATACCCTATGGATGCTTGAACCAGCTGTTGCAAAGTTCACAGTCCACTGTCACCGAGGCTATATTTCCCAACATAACATTTTTCTGAGCTTTCCTGTCTCCTAGTGCCAATATGAGCTGAATCACAAACAGCTTGTCAGGCGTTTAAGCACTCCAGTTCCTCATATGGTAGGAATATTCTCTGAACATACTTAGGAGTCTTTTTGTCATATTCTAAATACGAACCATTTACTAAATTTTAATTGTACGATCCTTTGGCAAATGCACTATAAAATTAAATAGGTGGTATCTACAGCCAAATTTATTTATAGAAATTAAAAGTATCAAAAGGTTATCATTTCTGTTTAGGGAACCCCATACGTGCCTGGCAGATAGCAAAGCAGAGTATGTGTACTGAATAGTTTCTCAGATATGTCCTATTTTTGAAGAGATTGCCTGTTCTCACAGCATTATGTGTTACTGGCATTTGTCAGTCTCATTGATTTAGAAGGACTTATCACTTGCCTCTTAAAGCAAATACTTCCTAGCAATATAGTGTCACTCTGATTATTCTCCTGCTAACTAATCTAATTTCCATAAATTTTTTTTCAACTAGAATAAAGTATTGCAGCTGATTTCTACACTCAGATGAAAGTCATAATCATCTCATTCTGAAGTTCAGTTTTAGTTCCTTATACCTCTCCATATTTATGCATCTCCAGTCTTCATATACCTCCATGGGCATTGTGTTTGTGTGACTGAGGGTACTCAGCAGTTTGCCAATTAATAAAATAGCATTCCTGAAGTGTTTCAACCAACATGGAGTGCAGAGATTTGCTAAAAACTGTTTTCCATACCTTTTTTTTTTTTTTTTTTTTTTTTTTTAATGGAGCAAATCTATCGGGACTTGATTGTTTTTGGGAGAAGTGGGATGTAATAGGGAGTTTACTTTCTTTTTTAGAGGCAAAATGAAACAATCACCTCCAGGCCCAGACTTTGGATTCTGCCACACCTTACCCTTGGCTTATTAACTATGACTTTGCCAGAATTACACTTGTTTTTAATTTTTCTGTTTATTTTATATTTTTCTTTTCTTTCTTTTCTTTTTCTTTTTCATTTCTTTTTTCTTTTTTCCTTGTGTTTTTCCATGGACTTCCCCTCTTTTCACTGTTTTCTTTATCACATCCCTCTCCTTTTAATTTTGTTTCCTCTTACAGAATAAGGCTGTAAGTCCAATGACAGAAATTTTGCCATGTATAGAACCAAAACTGTCACCCAACCACAGATCTGGTAATATGATTTGAAAAGAAATTTCCTATTTATTAAAACTGGAGTCTTTTTTAGTATTTTTCTACGGATATCATATAATTCTGTGATTTTTCATGTTCATTGGTTGAAGCTGCCTACTACCTCTGTGATCATTCAAGTAGCTTAGGTTTTATTGTTGTTAAATTAAACTTTCATTTTAAAGGGCTTATTTTACTTTTATTTGAATTCTGTGATATTTTTCAACCAAGCCTTCTAAAGAGATTCTTGCCAGGAGGTTGTCTTAATTCCCCTATGACTCAATATACGTTCCTCCCTCTTTCCACCTTACCTTTTAAGCTGTTTTTAAAAGTTCTCTAGATACTCCAAAGGGTCCATCATTTATCTATCAATCCTTTTGAAGCATCCTCAATATTTTTCATTCTCATCTACTCTGTGCTTGCAGTTTTGCAGATAACACAAAATTTGTTGATTTTTAATATCTGTCATGTGTTGTTTCTCCTTCAGTCTCCCAAATTCTGTAACACAACAGATCAACTTACAAACCCTCCATGCTTTACAGTAAGGAGATATTGACACCAGTCAATTTTAGATACTATTTCAAGTCTCCACAGAGATCAGGATGGCAGTCACAGCTTTGATAAGTGTTCCTTCTATTGAATACTACATTTCTTCTAGCACGCTAGCAAACCTGACCCTTCGTTTTCTTTCCAAACTGGATATATTTAGACAAGCTGTCACAGCACACTGTATGGCATAGAAACAAATAATACATAAGCTAATGATCACAGTGAAACTAAACTTAGATATCCAGTCAGATTCCTCTTGTTCTTGTAGATGGTAAAGAGTGAATATTCTTTTTGACAACAGTTGCTCTTTTGGAGAGTAAAAAACATGGGGACAGGGAAATGCTTAAATTAACTCATATTGATTTTCCCTCTTTAGTGGATTTTTCTATTTGGTAGCCAAAGAAAAGGTCAGTTAAGCAACACAGTCCTACTTTTAATCTTCATTTTTGTATTCTGGCAAACAGAATTCAGGTGCAAATCCAGACAGATCAAGTAGTGTGTGGTAACATGCTCTTGCTCAGGGTAACTTTCTGCAGATTTATTTACTCCTCCACTTTTTGCTTCACAAGAAATGAAGCTTCACTTTGAAATGAGAAGACAGAGTTGAAGACCTACAGAGGAACAACATAGGCTGGGAGATGGATGACACAAGCCTAGAGGATTTAGCTTATCTTAGTGATTGTAGTACAAGGCATGGTAGTAAATAGTTCTTACTATTGCTTTTCTTTCTCTCCGTTGTATTCCTTTCAATCCTAAGGTAAAGATGTGTTTTTCTTTAAGGGCACATTCATGACACTACATACAGTAGTTTTGAAGTTTAGATGTTGAAATTTAAATGTAGGTTTTTCATTTTTCTTAATCCTAGAAAGTGTTTGAAGCATATGTTGGTATGGCTCTACCCAGGAGTAAATGGATGTGATTCCTTATGTGGTTCTCAGTCACAAATACAGTGTTTACGAGTAAAAAGTATCTACACAGTATTACTCAGTAATTGAAGAATATTTTAGAGAAACGAAACATACAGTCCCAGTATCTACCTAGAAGCTTGTCTAAGTTGCCTCTTCAGATTCAAGGAATGAATAAAGAATTTACAATTCAACCCTGTAGTTGAGTTTGATTCCAATTCCCTCCAGAGTGTTTTTTCTTTCCCTACTGCTACCTAACTTTTCCTGGCAGGTATTTCCCCTGGCCTAAGGTTCTCAGCAATCATGCTGGTTTTCACTGCTTGGAGAGAAGACTGCAGAAGGAAGCTCTTAATTGCTCTCTTAACAGCACCAGCTGGTTCTGGTAAAAGCATCAGGTCTTTAAATCCCACTGCAAATTGCAAGTTTTTTTTAAAGGAGCTTGCAAGAAGAGACCAAACTCAGAATCAACTCATAATGGTAGGACAGAGAGAAAAATGAGAAAGGATATTTTATGTGACTTTTCAGTGTTCTGTGGGTTCTAAATTAAGAATAAAAGAAACCCACAGTCATAGAGAGCTTACTCTGTGGGAGGTCTGAGTGAAATAGCCCATAGCAGAAGGCAGAAGCCTTTCAGGAAATGTGCCATTCCATCTGCATTAACTCTTGCCTCTCTTGAATTATTGCTGTTAAGCTCCCTAGATCTGGTCGCTGATAAAATGTGCTTCTAAAAGATTGTCCAAGACCTTTCCAGGAATGGCAGTGCAAGCTGTTGAAGGCTTTTGTGCATACAATGGAGCTTCTGTGAAAAATATGTGGTATAACACTGATGGTATTTTAAAGTGTCATTTAGCATCAGAGTAAAGGTTTACACAGCATACATAATATATAGCTCTGGTTACTAAATGTCTGCTGCCAGTGCTTCCTGATGTCAACAATGGCTACCATTGTTTAGTCAACTTAAAATCTTTAGAAATATAGCTGTGAAATTCTTCCCTCAAATGCAAATTGAACAGCCCTAATAAATACACTGTGCTTTTAGTGACATATGAAATTCGCTTTAGGATTACAGGAAGCTGAAGAGGCTTATTAACATAGCACTCAGTGCCATTCAGAGCTGGTGGAGTAGGAGTATTTAAAAGTATTCAGTCTGGACTGATTATGTTCCTGCTAAAGTCAGCCTCCCACTCACTTTAATGGCCAGAACAGAAATTACCCAGCAGCACAAACTGAAGTGATACATCTGATGAAGAAACTCCTTGAGAGTGGCTCTATAAAACTAGCCAAGTTACTTGCCTGTAGTTGTCCCTTTGACTTTGAACCCTCAAGGGTTTTTTGTCACACCTCTTGCTTTTAAGTACCATTTCTAGACAACACTTTCAGAGAGGAAGCACCATTGGGGGGGGGGGTGAGGATGCTGTAAAAGCATATGACAGCAGTGCCTTAAACTTTCCATTTAAAAGGATTCCTCTAACTTGTTCTTTCAAAGTTCTCCCACATTCACTGCTTGCTACAGCCTTTTCATATTCAGCAAAGAAAATTCCCTTGGGTAACAAAACTTTTTTTTTTTTTTACCCCTACCTCCCACCCCAATTCTTTTCAGATTTTGCCACGATATGAAGTAAATAAATGTGATTTGGGATCCCAGTGTTGATTGGAGAGAGGATGGGAGATAGAGGAGAAAAGGAGACAGAAGAGAGCATCCATTTGCAAGAACATGTATTTTGCCTTTTTGCTTTACGATGCAAAAGAAAGCAACAAATTATACATGAACTAAGACAGCAAAAGAAGAGCACCAGTCTGCAAAAACAAGCTGAGGTTTGCTATTGGTTTTATACTTCTTATTCTTTCCCCTTGTACAAACACATGTAGTCCAAACTGATGATTTTGCTGGAAATTACTGTGAAGCAGGGGACAGAAGGAGGTTCACACGGTACACCTTCAGTCTGTCCTATCCTCTGGTTTATGGGCTCAGCTTTTTTTATCTAAAAAAAAACCTTCTTAAATCTACATTTTGTAATTTATTTTTCAATACTTTGACAATATTACACAGTAGTGTATCTTCCATACTATTTTTTCCCATAGCGTAGATACTGAGTTTTATCATTCCTCGTCAAGAACAGATCCAGTCATCATAATGAGTAGTCCCCAGAACTTTAGGCCCTCAAAACTCAATCATTTTATTCCCAAATCTTAATTTCCTGAGGTTTTTGGCAGCTTTTTGTACTGTTCCTTAATCACACAGTCTGCAGTCTTTTTCTTTTCCCCCCCAAAAAAATAATGCTATAAGATTGTATGTTCTGCAAACAAGACAAATAGAAAAGTGTACCAGAAATGGGCTGAAGAAGGACATACAAATTCTTTTCTCAAAAGATTTAATCTCAGAGGTGAAGTCTATCTTTTCACTAGTGCTACCTTCATTGCTGCATGCAACAGACATATTTACTCCCCACGGCTGCCACGCTGGTGCCACTACCTAAAGTGATTCCCTTTCAGTTAGTCATCACAGTGTTACGGTGTGGGCAAGCCATGCAGTTAGCTGATAGCTGTGCTTAGGTGACGTGTGTGGTGCAAGAAAAAAAATGGAGCAGCATGGAAAAGGGTACCTGAGGTCTAGTTTTATATTGTTCATGTACAAGGGGTAATAAGTTTGCTCAAGGATGTTGGGCTTTGTCAGTACAAAAGCACCATCTGTAGCTATCACATGTGGAGCAATGCCAGTCATAGCACAATAAAAGAAAATCTTTAAGAAATAGCTAAGCCCTGGCAAGGTCCATGAAGCCAGTGAGCTTCAGTGTTGTTCGTGCACACACATATCCATGCTGCTGGCAGTGTTTTGCAGTGTTGGAGTAATGCTGTTCTAGCCGCACATCACTGGAAGCCTAATTTATCTCATCATATTTCCAAAGATCTAGGCAATAACACATTTTAAATAGCATACTACATCATCTACAATTATTTCTAGTCAGATTCACACAGATCATTTCAAATGAGCCTCAGTATATGATACTCTCTAAAAGCAGGCTTTTACCACTTAGGAGTCTGGGTTTGAGGGACCAGTTCTCGGTGCTCACCCTTTCTATCTTCCCTTCTTTCTTTGAAACCAGATAATTCTGTATATCCTAATTTGGATGCATTTGCTACTGATGGAAGTAACAATAACAACACTAAGCAATAACATATGCTTTCTTTCAAGTTCAATCATATCTAAGTCATAAAATTCATCATTCATAGTCAATTTTGGACTCATTTTCACATATTTGGAACTCAAAATATTTGTGAGTTCATGTTAACTGAAGCCCTAGTGGAAGCTGATTATGAGTAGCTTCTAAAAAGTTGGTTTATTTTTAGAGAGCTTAGAGGGTGAATGTCAATAATTCTTCATTTAGCTCACGCTGAGCATATTTTAACTGTGTGTCTGAATCACTACAGCTTGTTTGGTATTAGCATTATAACCCTCTGTTTTTGACCAAGAGGCTTATAACGAAGTGGAAAGATGTATTCCAGAATTAAAGTGCTTCTCTCACCAGGAACATATTTTGGTTTTGTATTTAAATGGATACTGTCAAGTTTGTTGACTGGAGGACTGTTACACCTTGGATAGTCTCTTAGGCATGTAACTGGAATTAATTTCCAAAAGTAAGGGCTCTGGTGAAGAAATTGCTTTGGAATTTTACAGTAGAGAAAGAGCTTCTTTCTAAAGCAGTTCTGTAATTAACATGTATTTCTATAGAAGGAAAACATTTTTCCTTAACTTTCCTTTGAAACTATTGCATCCTTAATAGTCAAGGAAATAGATGGTCAGTAAAAGAAAGGAAATCAGTTCCTATATTTTTTTTATTTTTCTATGCATAAAAGCAAGGCAGCTTATAGCTTTGGTGATAACGTAAGAACTATTTATTAAAAATTGAAATAAGATAAGATGGCGTTAGAGCTGTGGTAATTTTGAAAAGAAAACAGTTGGTTAGTGTTAGAAAACACCAGCTCTTCTAAAACGCCTGAAGTGTGTAAACCTTCCAGGAATTCTGACCATAAATAAAAAAAGACAAACAAACAGAACCAGCACCCTGTAAGATAACCAATTCTTTTGGCTTATATGCATTCTCTAACCTTTCACATGAAAGCCATTTGTTTGAATCTTGCATTGCTCAATATTAATGATTTAAGCCTACAATCACCTGATAGTTGTTTACAGCTTTATATGTAATTAACAGTTGATCTGATGGTAGAGTTCACAGCTGACAGATATGCATCACCCAAAATACTATCTGGTTTCCCATCTGGTGAGCAGCATTTCATAGACATTAGATAAATAAATAGACTTTACCTCTTCAGCTTTATTTGTGCACCTTGTTTGAAAGACAGGTAGTGTGGGCAGACGTTGCCTTTCGAATTTAGGGACATGTCACTATGTTACATAGCCTGCATAGCAAACCCGTAGGGAAACTACCCATTTTAAATAGGCAGTTAAACAGGCAAATGCAACAGCTACTGAATGAATCATAAGCAAACAGTATACTGTTGTTTAATGAATGAATAACATATAATGAAACTTTTTTTGTTGTTGTTCTTTGAAAACCTGTTTTATAAATATTGCTTTAGGAACAGAATTGCCTCCAACATGGCCCTTTAATATTCTTGGAGTCATTGGGATTTTTTTCAACATTATGTCAAAAATTTCTTTTTCATTTGTTTAGGGCTTTTGGGGTGAGATTTTTTGAGTTCAGAATTAGCCTAACAAAATAGAAACTGACTTCTGTCTGCCTTGAGAAGTTTTGCTAAGTTAAGAACTCATGAAACTGGTGGCTGGATGGATTTCTGTATGCTTTACTTGAGGAATACAACCATTCTTTCATAAAGCACTGGGGTTTTTTTGCTGATGGGGATGATGATCCTTTAAAGGCTTAAAATTTAAAACATCCTACCTTCGAAAGTAGCTATATTTCTGTTCCTGTGTTTATGTGGTTGTCACTTCAGTGTACGTCTAGATGTTATCTTGTTTCAGTGAAGGAAGTAGCACCACAGAGAAGGGGAGGCTGAGCGATGACTACCAGAAATTGGTCATTAGCCATAGCTACATAAACATTAATGAACTGCTATCTCTGAACTGCCTTACCCATTAGGTGTATCTAATCACCTAGATTATACAACTAGGTGTATGTGTATCACCTGCAACACATATGGAGTTGAATAATTCAACCTATTCAGCATATGAATTTGTACCAATAATGCAGGTGAATAACATTTAGAAAGATCAATAATTCCTATGTAACTATGCAGATTCACGTGATTTCAGTCTTTACCATTTTGGCAGCCCCACATCTGCTTTCTTCTGTCACCAACAGCAAAAACAGTAAAATAGTAAAATCAGCCCATCATTAAGGATGTGTCACATACCTGAAGGGCCCAAGACCTTGGCTATTTAGGATATTTTTAGTTCAATGAACTATCAAGAAATATGCTTTGTTACTGAAGAAAAGTTAGAATGGTAAAGAAAGACCATCTCTCCCTTAAAATCAGTCTCAAGAACAGCTTTCTTTTCTCCTTATGTGTTTTCTTACCTCCTGGTTTATTGATTATCAGTTGCAACACTCCAGGCACAGAAAGCTACAGATGTGGCTGCGGTAGCATTCAGCCTAGGACATTTCTGTTCAGTCTGATAAAACTTCCATTCTTGGAAACTAGGAAATTAAAAAGAATACATAACCCTTACAGTAAATACTTCTATTCGCTGGACACAAACTGCCTTCTTGGCTGAATAAAATACAATGAGTCCTACAAAATTTAATAATGTATTTTATTTAAAGAACAAGTAATAAAAACAGTGACAGACAATAGAAGTAACCCAAGGAGGGCACATAATGACATGTTGGTATTTTTAATGCTAATGGAAACAGAGAAATATTGAAGCAAAGTTTTCACTATATCCCCAGGTTCCCATATGCAGCTCTGAAGGTACTTGAGTCCTGACCAACTTCCAACAGTAAGGCTGCAAGGGAAATCTCCAATTGAAATCTGAATTTACTCCCACAAGGGAAGTTACAAGTTAGACTAATGAAGCAGATGCAAAGTCTTATCGGTCTCAACAATGTCTTGAAACACCAGCATCCACACCAACATCCAAAAACAGAAGACCAAATATTCAGTACCCATGAGCAAGCCTAATTAAGTAGGAAAAGGAGGTGGCCAGTCAGAAGGGACACCCACCATGGCAAAACCGCTCTGTCACTTCTGGGGCTGGATGAGTGCCAAAGCCCTGGTCCGCCTGCCTCTGCAAGCACACAAGGTGTCTCCAAAAGCGAGCTGCTGCATTGCTACTGGGCACACGCGTGCCAGCGACGTGCTTCCCCAGCGCAGGATGCTGCTGTGGATGCGTTTGGAGAACAGAGAGGACAGTTGTCCTGCTGCAGGATGGGTGCGGGCACAGTCACCAATAAGGCAGCTCAGAGCTGACAAAGTGTTTTACCAGCACACTTGTCATCCTTCTGAGTCGCTCCAGCAGACAATAACATGGTTTTTCTACTTCATCAGTGCTCTTTCCCTGTTTCCTCAGGGAAGTCAAATTTCCAAAGGAAACCTGGCTATGGGAAGCAGATTCTTCCAGAGGTCTAACACCAGAGCCCCTCAAGGGGGAAGGTGGTGTAGTAGGGCCCGTGGGAAGAAGTAGGTGGATAGAAAACCAACCAAAACTATTCAAGTCTAAATGCTCCTTTGCTGTGGCCCTGTAAGGGCCACAACAAATATTTAACTAAAAAAAAGGGGGTCATGATGGAGAAGTTTGGGGGGAAAAGGATGCCAAATAAAGGGGACAAAAGTCCTTTGTAAATGTAAATATAAACCTGATAAAGGCTGAAGCAAATCTGTGTCTTCCCATAGAGAGCTACAAAGCAACACTGCTGAGAATGCCATCCCAAGGAACAGCTAGAGAGTGAAAGGTAGGCTTTTTGGTGCTGATCTTCACTCCTGGGTATGAATTTTGGCTTTTAAGGTGGCAGTAAGACAGATTTTTCATAGTTATCCTTGATTCAGCTGAGGACTATCACTGGAGCAGTGCTTTCAGGTAGTCCCTTCCCATGATATAATTGATTAGTTTTCAGGAAAGCTGAAGCAAATAACCTGTTTGTATGCAGCACCCCACTGGTTTCCCTGATGGCCTCTTCTTCTAGCTAATATGCCAAGGAATCTGGTCCCTTTGAGAAATCCCCACGCTACCACTAATCATTAAATTATCTGAATACGAAGATGCTTCTAGCTGCCAAAAAACTTACAGTGGGTCTTGAAAAAAATTCAAAACAGAACTATCATTGTCTTAGCCTGTCAAAGTAATAGTGTAGGTAATAATTTGCAGACCGATACACAAACGAGATAGGGTAAGCATTAGGATAGACTTTTCAATAATAATCTGCCTATAGACAAATTTCCCCAGAAAGGAACTATGCTTTAAATATTGTCAACACAGACATACAGTCTCTGAGGTTACACTCAGTGGGAAAAGATGAAAACTACTCATCATTTCACATATATATATATATATAATTTTAAACCTGTGAGATATACAATAGAAACAAGGAACTAGGATTGTAGATACCATTTTCAGTTAAAATAAAGGTCAATGTTTGTCTGCGGTGTAGGTATGTGGTTATGGATACACAAAAAAATTGCTGAGCTTTGTGTGCAAAAGAACATGAAAGTCCAAGTCAGGCTGAATAAGATGGAGGAAAGAAGTAAGAATACAGAGCTTTTCTTTGTATTCACCTAAAAATTAAAAGCAAACCTGAATATTTCCTTAATGGCCGGTGCCTGAATAAAACTTTAGGCAATAAGATTCAAAATTGCAGTGATTTGTAGTCCTTTGTTTGGTCTATCATATTTATTATATGGTTGGTTAGTGGTTTATGGGACTGGTAGTATGAATGCTCTGCTTAGAAGTTGATTCATTGTAATTCAGCACAAACTGACTGGATGTGGACTTCAATGTATTGCCCCAAGACACATAAAAAACGATGAGTAAAACTAGATTATTTATTTGGAAATCTTTTTTAATGTTTATATCCTTGCTTACTGATCAAGCTAATAATCACACCTTGCTAAAGGCTGGTAGAAAAGAAATCCAGTCAGTTTAAATGCCAGTAACAACACTGAATTATCCATTACCCACATTTTTGGTTGAACAACAAAGGCTCTTGCAACAACAAAGTGAACTACATTTCCTGGATCTGGCAACATTTCATACAACCAAACTAGTAATTCACACATCTGCATAGTATCAGTCTTTGTTACCTTCAAGATATCCAACAAAGATGCAAAGTCTGAAATCTTTTATTTCCATTCCTGACTCCACCTTGAAAATAGTCATCTTTTGCTGAATGCTCAGTTTGTTTCAGGGCCTGGACTATGCCAAACATTCTTGTTCCAGCTTACAGAGGTTTACTGTAGTTCCATGGTAGAGCTCTGCAGCTGCTCAATTCCCATAATAGCAAAGCTGAAACAAGAGGGGCATGTCTTCTAATATTCCCAATCTGACTTGTCTATTTTGACATGAAAGGGAGCAAATGTGGGATTAAACCGCAGTTTATTCCAGAACTGAAAGAGAATAGATAGTGGTGGAACAAGCATCAAAAAATACAGCATTCAGTACCCCCAGCCTAGATTTAAAGACCAATTGTAGAGGACATGATATAGTTGTTATGGTATTTTTTGGCACAGATTCCTATGTGATATGTCCTAGATAATTTCAGAATTCCATTTGAGTTAAATACGAAAAGTCTGAGAAAAAGTGTTGAGAAGTTTTGATAAAAACTTGTTTTGTTTACATGCCAAAAGTGAGAGAGCATATGCAACCCTATACAGCAAAACCAAGGCAAACAGATTAAACCAGAGAAGAGATTAATTCATGGATCTTCAGCAAAATACTGCCATGTACTTTTTTTTTTCTTGTCAGTATAGGTATCATGCTGCAAAGAAACTTGCCACAGCCTTTTCACTATTTGTGTGCACATGTTGGTTTTAGTCTGGGGAGGGGAGTTATACTTGTCTATGAAAAGTAGATAACATATCTGCAATGTCCAGAGGTGAATGTACCTAAAGCATGAATAAATAGGTGAATGAGAAAAGTTGATGGTGGATAACAACTCAGACACAGGCCTAATGAATAGAGGCAACAAAACATCACAGAGGAAGGCAGGAATGGGTATCCCAGTGTTAGAGACCTCTACAAGCTACTCTAAGTTTGTGGTAAGGGCACAAAGGATAAAACAGAAATGTAAAATCAGTTTCGTCTAAGAAAACCTTACATGTGTCGACTTGCAGCTGACATTATCTTTAAATTATGCCACAGAATCAAGTCAGACTCTTCTATGCTACCAAAATACTTTCTCTTCCAAACAATGGAATTATCTCCTCCCACACATACCAAGATCCTCTGGAAGTTCAATGTAACTCAGTACATACAAGGATTAGGGCAACATTCATTTCATATTTGTAAGTTGAAGTAATAAGAAAGGAAGTAGCTCTCTTGAGGAAAGATACGAAATATATTGTGTTACCAGAAAAAGGAAAGAAAGAACTTGAAGATAATAAAGTAAATACTGAAAAATGTACCAAATATCCTAAAGGAAAAGTACATCCTGCAAAACCCTCTGCTCAGCCTGGTGCCTCTTGTCTGTGCTCGCCCAAGAACCTTACTCACTAGGAAGGATTAGTCACTTTTTAAGTGTTTTAAGTGCAGGCCTCCTTGGCTTGTGGGTTTCTACACTGGTTTTAGTCCTGTGCAGTTCTTATTTAAAATCCTGACTGAGATTACAGGTGTTACTGGCAAGTTTGTTCCCAAGGAATATGCCTGCCTCTCAGGTCATTTTGCAGCCTGAACATGCCAAGCAACAGGATGCCCTGGCATTACCAAGTGAGTAATGAGTAATTCCAAAGTGAAGCCTGTCAAAGGCAAGGTAGTGCCTGTAATTCTTTTGCTCTACTGCTTGTCTTGACATTAAAGCAGCAAGTCTTTCTAAAAGATATGCTACAGCTGCACAGGAAACTTCACCTTAGTGAAATATTAGTGATAAGAGCCTATGTGCAATGTTATACAAAGGGATAGACTAGATGTCACCGAGTTTGCTTTTTGACTACAGAACAAGTGAACTTATGACTGCTGTAATAGGGAATATGTCTGTGTCAAAACCAAACTTCTGAATGGATTTTATAGAATATTCACAGAAGAGGATGTGTTTGGGTGTTTTTTTGGTGTATAATTGCTAATTACATATATAAAAATTAGTAATTATATATATCTTTATATAATTACTAATAATACACTAAAAAAGTGTCTAATTAATAATATTCTCATAGTAACCATGATTTTAATAGTAATGCATGTTATCATTGGAAAAAAAAACAACATATGCAATGATGTGACATTGATGCTTAATTTACCAATCTGAATTTTGAATGTCACATGATTTCTAATAGTTTCATTGGAGCTCAAATCCACTTATAAATTGCTTTGGAACTTGAAAACAAAGATTTCTATTATAAATTAATTAAGGAAAAGCATGAATGTTTACCCAGAACATTGTGTTAAGCCTATAGATGAGTCATTGAAAGAAAAAAAGGAGAAAAATAATTAAGTGGTGGTTTATTTTTTTATGAATCACTCACCCATGGATCTAGATGTGTCTAGCAGGCATCAGGATTTATGGTGTTAATCTGAACGCAAGTGGTGAGTTAAAGCACAACAACCTTTTTTATCCACTTCTCTGCATTCCATGCTAGGGTATTTACCATCACTAAGCCTCAGCTGAAAGAACCAGCAGATTACATTTCTCTCAGCCTTCAGAAACACCATCATATCACCTACTTGTTTCAAATCAGCAATGCTCAGTTCATGCTCTATCTAACTGGTTTTCTTCAAAACCCAACCCTTTCGCCATATTTTTAATCTACTGCTTCAGTCTGCTGCATCTGCAAAGCTCCGCACTGGAGAACACACTCACAGCAAAACTCCTACTAAGCCTGAGATACTATTTACTGGTCATTATGTTTTTCTGCTAGAAATAAAAAAGACTCCTGGTTTAGTCATTTACATGTCAGCCTAGAAACAGTGAAAACCGTTTTTTTCCCCTCTCTTACCCACATTTCATGAATTTAAAACTGACTGTTCCGTTGGCAAAAGGAGAGGAAGGGGGGAGGGTGCCTCTCCAGCTGCTAGCAGCAATCTTGGCACGGACAGAGGCTGCTGGAGACTGGAAAAGTCGGACTGAGGACAGGGAAGCAATCCCACAGAAGGTCTAGCTCCCAAACGTCCCTGATTTTTTCATCAACAATCTTCATTGTTTGTTCTCTGTCTGGGGGTTTCCCTTCAGTAAGTGTGCAGATTTGGAAAGACTCAAAAAATCCCAATTTTAAAGGAATAGCTGAGTACTTTTGCACATCTTTCAACACTGTCCCTCTTTCTCATTCAATAGCCCCCTGCTTATATTTTTACAGTTTTTACCTGTATTGCTGCTCCTTTGGCACAGTTTCATTTTTTGTCCTGTTACTTCTGTGTATTTTAATTTCAGATCCCACTTCCCTATTGTGATGTGCATTTCAGGTTTGGAGGCGATAGTCTTTAAAAAAAAAAGCAAAAAAAAACCAACAATGAGTGGCAGAGTGTATTGACTTCTCTAGATTTACATTTCCCTCAGCATTCACAGGAGTCTAATTGATTTGTGAACCTTTTAAGCTTTCCCCTTCAAAAAAAAAAATTGTGTATGCAGTCCAATTATACCCAAGGCAGTTAAGAATCACAATTTGAGTTAGAAATAATAACAGAATTCAAGACAGAAAGCAATCACCTTTTTTGGTCTGTTTCTTTTCTAAAAGAGGTCAGAGCCAATACTTCCAGTGAGTTCAAGAGGAAGACTTCTCTGCCTTTATTGTCAAGTAAACACAGTTAAAATACATAAACCAGACATATACAGACAAAATACATGGACTATTTCTGAGGCCAAATTTGGTAACCGATCACAATGAATTCACTGTTTCTAAATGAGGGCAGAAGTTCCTGCTACGAGACATTTTATTTAGGATTTCAGTAAGCTCTACTGAGTTTATCAAGACCTGCTTTTTTTGTTTTGCGTACAGAGAGTACCTCACACAGTGGACTACTGCTCCACCTCTGAGACTGTATGGCAGTTCTGCAGCACAAAACCAAACAAAAAAAAATATTCCAGTATACTATGAAATCCTTTCACCTGGCTTCTTTCTCCAGAATACTGCTATTGTTTATGTAAAGAGTGCCATTTTGAGACTCAAGTAAGGCCATCCTTCTAAATACTTAATGCTTACATTTTTTAGAACATCTGCACACAGGTGGCTGCAAACTCCTGAAATTTAGAAGATAGTCATAAAACCAAACCAAACAAAACCAAAGAAAGCCAAAAATCAACAAACAAACAAAAAAACCCCAAGAATAACACTGAGCTGAATTTTAGTTTAGTTGGAAAAATCTTCAGGCTTTAGAAGCATCCTCTGCAGAGAAGTGCAGAGAACCTAAATCTTGAGTATTTTTCCAAGCAAAAAGGAAGAACCCACTGCTGGTAGTACACCATTAGCTGAAGGTAGCTTGGGGGTGGGAATAAAATTCAGTCCCTTGGAAGAGACAGCCCAAGAGTGGCCATGCCACCATATTCTAAAACAAAACTGAAGTAAATTATTAGCTGGAGCAGGCAGCTGACTCCACCCAAAATGATTAATATTTTCATGTGTAAGAAGCTGAAGAAAAAATCCCTGACTTTGCTAAAGTCAGCCACTTCTTATGACTGATAACATCAGGGACACAAAGTGCAGGAAAATAGTTAAGGAATTGCTCCTGTAAGTCCACATCTACATACCTTTGTGCTCTCCATTTGTAAGAAACTTGTTAAGGACCTTCTGTTGCTTTCAAGCTGAAAGCTCTCTGAAGAAGGCTGCTGTGCTCTTGGTGGATCCTACATAACCACAGGCTCTCCCTTCTCTTTAGGGGAGATTTTCTGAGGTGCAGTTGGGAGTTACATGTCCAGGTCCCATTATCTCCCAAAGACAATTACATACTTAGCTGCCCTCCGTGCCTTTTATAACCTTCCCTTTTACAGTCAGATGTTCATGATTACATAGATTATCTACAATAGGTTTCACAACAGCAGTACTTTGAGGCAATTTTTTAAAATGCTGTTGGAAGGTTTGACAACATACACAAAATATAGAGTAATGATCATGTAGTCTATGGATTGTTTGTTTTAAGAAGCTGAGATTTTCTTGCTAAAATAGGATACATTTTTAAGGAAGCATACCCTTAAGTCCAAAATATATGTAATTATGGTTTATTTTGTTGCTCCAGTGGATTAAAATATTCATTATAAAAGCCACAGATAAGACACAATCTGGGAGGTTGATGAATTTTTGCAACATCACAGAAGACTAAAGGGGAGATTTGGTTGTAAACTAGTTGAGTTTGCAGTAGAAAATTATGTCCACTATGCAGTAAAAGGGTGGCTGTCACTTTCAGCTCTGGCCGTGCTTTATTTTATTTTTCCTAGTCTAGCTGGCTGTAAATCTTTGAAATTGCATAATGCCAATTAAGAAAAATAAAAAGCAAATTGAGATACCAGTATTCATAGAGGAATGCTGTTGGCTGAGGCCCCAGATATTTTTTTGTCTCCAGTGATTTGCCTGTAACTGTTCCAGGAAGTTTGGGAAAAGCTTTGCATTGACATCGTGCTGCAAGTGCTGGAAAAGCTTTACCCTGGGAAAGATCTGGGGCCTAGTTCAATGTCCTGGGTAACCTATCCTATGACTTCTATGGACATTCTCAAGGTTAATGAATTTAGCAGAAATCTAACCAGTCTCCCTCTCACCCCACCCTCTACTTCGAAGCTGTTTTATTGACGAGAAAGTTTAAAAATTGTTTATTTTTGTGTTATTTTTCTCCTGATTTCTCTCTTCCTAAAGTCTTGGAGTTTTGTTTCAGTTTAGGGTGGTTTTTTTTGCTCTCAGTGCATATGCTCCTATGAACCATTTAAAGAGAAAGAACTTTATAATACCCTGATTTTTAAAAAAATATTTTTAATGCCCACAGTAGTTTATCCTCACTACAAAAATAAACAGATTGTGTGACTCTGTCTTCCTAAGTCATGGGCTTGAGACTTGTTTCTTTCTTTTTACAAGTGAAAGACAATAGACAAAAAGACAATAGACACAAACAAAAAGTTCTAGAAAACAAAAGAGCCATGGGACCCTTTAGCTTCAGTTCAGAAGGTGGACACTGTGGAAGGATAAGCCAAGGTCCTGGTTTCAGCTGGGATGGAGTAATTATCTTCTCAGGAGCTGGTGCAGTGCTGTGTTTTGGCTCTGATGTGAGACTTTTCAGTTCCTCAGGCCTTGTTAGTGATAAGGCTGGAGGGGCACAAGGAATTGGGAGGGGACACAGCCAGGTCTGCTGACCCGAACCAGCCAAAGAGGTGTTACATACCATGGGACGCCATGCCAGGTATATATATACCTGGGGGTTGCCCGATGTGGGCAGATCATTTTCAGGGACTGGCTGGGCATCGGCTAGCAGGAGGTGAGCAGTTGTACTGTGTACCATGTGTTCCTTTCCTCTTTTTCCCTCTGGATTTTACTCTTTCCCTTCCCCTTTTCCTTATAACCCTTATTGTCATCATTGTTATTATTGTTCTTTCATGTTTTTTCTATTTCAATTATTAAATTGTTCTTAATTCTCCAGTTTGCATTCCTTTCCAACTCCCCTCCCCATCCCTCGTGGTGAGGGGGGAGTGAGTGAGTGGCTGCATGGTACTTCATTACCAGCTGGGGTTAAACCATGACAGCCATGTAAGAGTTAGCTTCTGAAGAGGGGAGAAAGCATCCACCTCTGTTAGGTTCAGTGCTTAATTCCCGCAGTAGAAGATTCAATGCAGTTACTATTCTAAGTGGGGTTCTGTTTTCTAGGATTGCTGTATTTACTTTCACTTGTCAGGGACTGGTTGAGCTCTTCTGAACTAGACTGAATGACTGAGAAGCTGAGTGATCCAGGCCCTGCAGAGGTATTAAAGACCTGGAAGCTGCACTGCTCTTCTCAAGGTGCCAGTCCCTCTCCAGCTACAAGAAGAGCTAGCTGACTAGTTTGAACTAGAAGCCTTATTTTTAGATCACCAAAGTCAGTCAAGAAAAAAGTCAACTAAATAAATGTTAGTAATTGTATTGCTCTTAATTTCCAAGTTAAATCTAGCAATATGAAAGGTGCATAAAAGCTGTAAAAAAAAATAATAAATGAGAAGCAGCAATCATTTTCTCTGACAAAGATTGGGGGAAAACAGGAAATAGAGTGACCTTGAATATTAAACAAAAAATGAACTTCTATTGCAGTTGCTTCTAAATGTGCCAGTTTTTCTGACTTCTTATTCTTGAAGTACATTTTCTTCATAAATATGTTGTACGGGAAAAACTGTTTTTATAACCTCTCACATTTGGCAAATTGAAACCCCAATGTCTTATTTTGCTTTGCTGATATTTCACAGACAAGGGCAAGTAACATCTTAGAAACAATGCTAAGACTGTGTGTACTTGTTGTTTTTAATAAAACTGTCAAATACTAAAACCCTGTGAGTGCATAGGTATATTTATAGATTGTTTCTCTCCAAATGGATAGGAATAATTATTTTTCAAACCACATTCCCAAATGTAAAGCTAGGAAAACAAAAAATAACTAATTACAAAAAATATTATAAAGAAATAAATGCAGTTCTTGGACAGAGAGAGAAAAGCATATATATTGAGTAGACACAAGAAAAAGTATTCATTCAAAATTTTATTTAAAGAAAACCTTTAAAATGTATTCTAAAAATAATTTTATTCTAATCAAGAAAAGCAAAAATGAACTATTAGAAACTATTTTGTTTCCTTTTGGTTTTGGTATGGCTTTCTACCGTTGTATCAACCTTATTCAAGACAGATAATCTACTATTAACATTTCAGTGTGTATCATAACCCTTACTGGACTTCAAAAACACAGGTAAGCATTATTTATTTCTTTATACGGGTAAGCAAACTCAGGTGTAGACAGCTTATGCTCAATACCTTTAAGTTCAATTACTTGCATCTAGTACAAGGGCACTCAAAATCACTTTCAGAGGTACTGACTATGAAAATCCCAGAGAATTTAGCCAGAAGGAGAGTCCAGAGGTAAGAGCTGCAAAAGTATTTAGGCCATTAAATTCCATCAGCTATTTTAGTGGAAGACGGATGCTTAAATACACTTAAGTTTACGGCTATAAAACTGCAAGAGCATTTCTTAAATGTCCAGGTAACTTGTAAAAATAACTTGTCCTAATTAGTTAGTCAGACTTACTCCATAAGCCTGCAATAGTAGCAATACTTTTGAGCACTTTTTAATAGATGTGCAGAAGTGATCAAGTTAATCAAGCACTACCTGAAACTGAAGGTGTCAAAGGAAGGGAGGGCATCTCTGTCCTGTTCTTGAAACATAATTTAGCTCATATCCTCAGACAAGATTTAAGGTCTGGTTAAGTTCTTAGAGTCAGAAACCCAAGTCAACTTAGCCCCTTGCCTTCACATAATGAAGTTATTTTCTGCATTTATCAAATCTGAAAGCCAGATCTATGCTACTATCCTTGCAGAGAGCCAACAAAACCATCCATCCTATGCATAAGGGATCAGAACCACAATACATGTTTTCTTGCTCTGCAGCAACTCCACAAATGTTAAGAAATGAGTCCTAAAGCATATGTTTCACTCTGGTTCTGAAAAGATCAATAATGCAAGGTGCCCTCCATTTCAATAATGGTGGCAATGAGAAAGTGGAAATGCTCGGCTCAAGGCTGAAAACTGTCAGACTTTAAGGACACTTCAGCTTTAAGAGTAGAAATAATCTGGCTCAGTGCAGACGTCAACACAATTAATCATCCTGGGTTCCCTTGACAGTCAATGGAGATCTATTCAGTGCAGACAGTAGAGTTCAGGTTGTGATTCATGTCATCCTAAAGTACACACTTAAAATAGGTCAGAGAAACCATGCCCTAATAAGGCCTGTTTCTCTTCATAGGCAACAGATGCAGCCTAAAATGATGAACTTGACGGAAGATAGCTGAAACTAAAATTAATCCATGCCTGCATTATGCAATACAACCTTTGTGACTGTACTCTATTCTACCCAGCATCCTGTTTTCCAAAGAAGATGATGGAGAAAAAGAACATTCAAGTAAAAATGTTTTCAAGCCTAGACTCTTGCAGGTTTACCTTTAAAATATATCTCAAATCTTTAATGTATCTATTTAAAGGTTACAGTAAAAATTAGTGTGAAGAGACTCTGAAGAATCAAGGTCTTCAAAGAAAAAAAGAAGTAAAAATTAGACATGGGATTTCAAAAGCAAAGGGATTTGAATGGCTAATGGAAACTGAGCTAGCATATCCCTTGGGTTTCTTTGAAAGCCTAAATATTAGTAAAGGGAAAATTAGATCAAGAAAATGTTGGCATTTCTTACCAGTTTTTCATTGAAAAGGGAATGCAGCAAAAATAGCTTGTTCTCTTTTAGCAAATGTGTTAATGTAAAGTTGTTCTTTCATTTATTCCATCATATTTTATGTCTGGAGAAAGAACATTCCAGTAGTCACATTTTATTCACTTCAGGTTTTTTTTCAGTGCATATGAGTCCACATTTATGCAACCTCTGACCACTGGTTTTGAAAAACAAAACTCACAGGAATCCTGTGAGCATAGTTCTTTTTCAAAAGCACCATTTAAAACTTTAAAAATAATTGCTAGTGTTCCATTCCAACTACACAGTATTAAGCTCTGTCCATTCAGAAGTTTCTAAAGAGATTTTGGTAGGAAGACTTATAATGAATAACTTGACTAATAAAAACACCAAAAGTGTATGTATTTATCTTTACATTAGTCTGTCTCTTTCAACAGGAAATATTATAGAACTGTGATTACCAGGCACTGAGGGTTTTTTTTTTAACGTGTAAAATAGAGAAGATAGGAGACAAGCTGTGGTGAGGAAAATGCAAGCATTGTACAACTCACCAGACCTCCCGTCCCAGAGAGATTTATTTATTGGAAATTATGGCGAGAAGAAAAAGACCAAATAACTTTAAGTCCCTAGTTATTATGTCATATGTAGCTCCATAGTACAATATAGCCACAATCTGCTGTTTTGTAAACCGAGCTGTCAAACACTTGTTATTTTAAAGCTGCAGCTTTTCAAGGTCCTCTGACAGCCAGTGGTCCCAGCTCAGCCTGATTCATGGCTGGCTCTGAGACAGAGGAAGTTCGTGTCTGCTATAATCTAAACACTTTGCAAATGGAGCATTGGAACAGTGGTGAAAGAAGAAAATAGCTTAAACCCTGTAACCCAGACAAGAATCCTGCAAAGCTTCTGGGGAGAAGAGAAAGGAAATAAGTGCAGCAGCATAGCCTGCAAGATCAGCAAATTTAGTCACATGATTTTATTTCAAAAACTCTCAGAGTGGGGGTGGGGAGTGGGGGGGAGAAGTTGATTGTAAGCCACTTATCTGAAAAGCAGTGAAAATTAGTCTCTGTCAAAAATATGGAAACAATGTCCCAGATGTGTACTTCTGCAACATCTGTATTTTCCATTTCAAGTGTAAATACAAAAAGGCTGGTTGTAAGAGGATTTCTCCTTCTCCACCCCTCCCTCCCACCCCTGAGAGTTGTGTCTAGCCCTTAAATTCAGATCAGTGGAGGATTATAAAGCATGGAGAGATGTGGATAATTTCCACTGTACTGAACTCTAGATCTACTGTTTCAGAGGCTTCATGCAGACAGTAAAAGGAAGATGTATTCCTGGGCTGTGGTAATGCACCCCTATAATACTAGGTAATGAAATCAAGATGCATCTACTGCTTATTCTTTCTTAAAGGAAATAAATGTCCAATTTCAGGCAAAAAACATTAAAAAGCTCCTTAATTAATTAAACAAAAGTAGGCCTACGATATAATATTAGTCTAGAATTAATTTCCCAATTTGCCCTAATTACAGTTCTCCCACATTTGCAGTCTTCCTTTTCTTCAGTACACACGTTTGTTACCTGTCAGTCTCATTCTCTGTTTCCCTACTACCAACTTGCATAAAGCAACCCTCATCAAAACACTCTGCCAGGATATAAAAGATGCCTTCCATCTGTCCCTTTGCAGCCTGGTCTGACCAAGTATAGAAGATGCTTATTTTAATTACTTATATACCTCGTTAGACATATATGTAGCCTCAGGATAGCATCCTAGCTACAAGTTTCTCTCAACTGTCAGGAAAAAATATGCTTCTGGATGAAAACTTGGTAATTCTGTCTTACCAGACCTCATGGCAACATAAATCAAATATATATTTTTTTTAGTTTGTGTATGGTGAGTTACAGCTCACTTCTTTAGCATTTGTTTTATAGACAGTAACATAATACGGCAGGAATTGTTGCAAAAGGGAAGAATTTGTGAGAAGAAATAGTAGAATAATTTGTATACATACTGTGTAGAAAGACACCATGCTGAAGATTTTGGCAACTTACTTGAAATGTTTATAGCAGCCATAATACTTGCCTTTCAAAAAAAAATTATTTATGGGCAGCTGGAATTTACACACATTGCTTGGAATCTGTGGAAGAATCTATATGGTGGTTCATGGCCTTCAGAAAGCTGGATGCCTTAAAGCAGAGCTATGGACAATACAGAAAGTAGGCTCACAAAGTATCTGCAAACTTGTGCCAGCATTATTGCCTTCGTCATCAAGCAATATAAAGGCTTTTCTAGTTAAACTGAAGTAATTAAGTCTCCCTGCTCTCGTTAAAAAAAATACAACTGTCTGCTGTTGGTCTGAAGAATCGCACCAAGTGAATGTAAATTTTAATTTCATGGTGCAAGTGTTAAATTATTGCCATCTAAGCTGTCTGCCAATATTACATGAAATCCCACCACATTTTAATAATTCTCCTTTTGTTTTGGATGGAAATACCACATGTGTTATGTTTTGAAAGTTTTTATGTGCAATTAGAGCCCTGAGAACTACAACATAACCACATTCAGATCACCTGACTGGACTGAGAGGAAACTGTCATTTCTGAAATGGTTTGTGTCCTTTTGTGCATCTGTGTGTGTGCACACATGTGTATAAAATGAAAATTATTTTCTCTTTCATCCTGTGTTAAAATGTGAGAAACATAATTTAAATTGAATGTATAGCTGGGTGTTCTAAATTAATCTCAACTGTAGAAGTGCATGTAAATACAAATCTGTCCTCCTGAACCCCAGAATTCCTTCCTTGCATTTTCTTTGTTATCTCTTATGATACTAACATGGATTTGTTATCAATTCCTTGTCTTTACAGTACACTGGATGACATTTTTAGATTCCCACACTACACAAATTAGAGCTATCCTATTTGCTGTAGAAGGAAATACTGATTTTTTCTTTCAGGAGTCCAGAACTAATGACAAACTTGACACTGTTCTTAAGATCACATCACTGTAACTTGCATTAACAAAGACAACCACAGGGAGATGTTTTCAGTACAAATGGTTTAAGAGGTATTTATAAACTTACAAAGAGAAATGGAAAAAGATGGTAAAAACATAGGCAAGTCTCAAATACTTATAAAATTATAAATTTCTGTTTAGGCATTTTCTGGAAGAAAAAAGAAAAAATTATTTGTTTTTTTTTAAAAAAAGAGGTTTTCATTTCTCTTCTATAAAGGCCACTAAGGTCCATTAGATAATACCGCACTGACATTTTCACATGGCCAGTGATTCACTAGCTCAGCATGGTCACTCGCCTGGGGTAGCACTGGCCATCCCTAGTCAAGAAGTTACTTAGTGTATTTGTGTCATTTGTGCTTGAACAAGCAGGCTCGTTCTCTCTTCCTCCCCAAAATTAACACAGGCACAAGTGCCAATGAGGTGAAATCAGAAAAGGCAGAGAAATGCCACCAAATCTGCTTTTATGACATCCTGATTTCTGTCCAGAAAGTAATCTAAGAATTGCAAATCCAGCCAAAGTTATGTTCCCAAGTCCTGCTTCAGCACTTCATCTTCCATCAGAGCTTATAAACTGGCACACAGAGGAGATCTAAGAGCTCATCTATACTTGGGAGTCCGATCTTTCTTTCAGGAAAGCAGGGATGGAGCCTCTGAGCTTCTCCTTTCCCCCTTCTTGGTGAACAGAAAAGTTACTCAGGCTGTAGAACTGTTTGGTTCAGGGCATCTTTTGTCAAAGGAGTTTTTGGTCCCACCCTGTATGCTAATAACCCTTAAATCATCTGGCATCAAAAAAATCACCAATTGCAGCACACCCTCCTGCTAGGGCAATTTTGCGAGGAACCACTGTGTGTTTCTTTTCTGAGCAAAGACTGAGATTTCTGTCTCTAACCATTACCTCAGTGAGTCTGTTTCTGAGAAAATACCCCCTTTGTTTCCATTTGCAGATTTAATTATTCAGTGAGACACTGACAGAAGCTGAATCCTTGAGGTTTAGAGAGTCTTCTCACAACACAGAGATCATCTTATTGCAAAGCTACTGGGAAAATGTTGAGGTACCACAATCCTCTCTTCCAAATCACTGCAGACACTGACAGTTTTCTGCATGCCTAGAAGCTCACTTTTGGAGATATTTTATGACAGAAAATTAATGGGATCAGATATAAACTAGGGAGGAATCTTGAAGATCAGGAAGACTCCAACAAATTACCCATGTTACCCAGACATTCAAGATGTCTACAAGTATCCAAGATTTATGTCTTTAACTCAAAGTTGTCTTACTGACCCAGCATTGTCCCAATCCCTGCATTTGCTGAGGTGACTAAACATCTATCTCCAGCCTTATCTTCCTCCAGAATTCTGCTGACCACACATAGGTGCCCTCTCTAGGGCAAACCAAACATTTCTCTACATACTTGTTAACTATCGGGTTGATGCTGTTGTCTAAACTTACATTTCCAGTGCCATTTGAAGCACACAAAACTGACAGAAAGAACACAGGTCTCTCTCTCTCTGAGTTTTCCTGGTGTGGCAGCTGGAGGCAAAGCAAGTATCCGAGGACATTTCAAACAGTCTGGTGTTTTGACAGCTCATCTGAACCCCAGATGGGAACTAATCTACATTAGATACCCTAGAGGCATACACCTAAATTTTGGGTTCAATCAGTGGCAATGAATCCTACTCAAAAGTCAGACTCCAAATCTGGGACATAACCCAGTGGATTCCCTTGGGATCCACCCAAGAGTCCTTTCTTCTCTTACAGGTGCTCCTTATGGATTCAGTAACTGCAGGGAGGAGAGAACAAAATTCCAAGAGAAGACATCTGTAAGCTTATTCCCTACCCAGAATCAAAAAACAAAGTGGTAATAGAGGTGGTTCTTAAGGTTTTACATCAAATAAATTATCTTGTTAGGTTTAAATGTTTTGGAACTAGCATTGACTGTAAGTTCACATGTATAGCCTGAAAATCTGTGTAATCATAATGCATATGACAAACAAGGTTTACTGGTGAAGGCCTAACCTTGTAAACAAGCCTTATTTACTTAAGAAGACAATTGGACTCTTCTTTTTGTTTCAGAGTTTACATGGTCCGAGTCTGAGATCACTATTTTTGGAACGGGACGATGGGAAGACACAGTAAGTACCCTTGTGAAGTTTTTACAATGAATCCTGTAAATAAAGCCCACAACAGAAACGCATAGTGTCTCCAAAGAAACAATTATGATGTATTGTGTTTGAATAATGACTCACAATGTTTCATCATCATCTGTTTACATGATAAGTCATAATAACATTTCAAAATATGGTGTATGCATTTTTATGATTGTCTTAAGTGCACAGAGGAGAATTGCCACAGCCTAGCATCATAAACTTTGCAAACCTTTCTTGGAGACTGCTTTTTTATCCCCATCCTCTTCTGCTCAAACAAAAATGTGAAGGAAACAGAACACACAAATAAAACTGCATTAAAATAGTCCCATGTGTCTGGCTAAAACAAAAGACAGGAAATTCTTAAAAGTGTGGTTATAAACTGAAAAATGCCTATAAACATGGCTTCCTAGTGTCCCAGGTTTATGTATTCATAATTATTTCACTATTAATATTTTATTTTGTGTATATATATATACAAATGGCATTGGTCTAAATGCCAAGACCACATTCTTAGTATGAGATCTGGAACACAAAGCCTGCTGCTGCTGGCTTCTACTTCAGCATGAAAGATGGAACTGAATGAAGTCCCTAGATTTTATCTCCTGGAAGCTTTATGTTTTAAGCATATTTCTAATCTTTAGCCATGGTCCATTATGGAGACTGAAGTCTGGGTTCAGCTTTCAAGAATTACATGGCAAACCTCAAGAAACTCCAGAGATGTCAGGAGGACAAAAGGCACTGCAGTTCCAGCAAAAGTGCTCAGCACTTTCAGAGCACTCCAAGAAGGGACCTGGAACATTGTCGTCCACAAGAAGATTCAGAAAAGGGCTGAGACATTCACAGACCCAGGCAATGCAACATCTGCCTAGATTTCAGGTATCTAGGTCACAAAATAGAATCCAAACCCAAGATTAGATATTTGTTACAGAAAACATATGACAGCTTAAGCATCTGAGGGAACTCACTCAAACAAAGCACAAATGTTGCAGAGGTATCTAACTCTAATTCACAATACTGAAACTCAAATGACATCACCTTAGGGAGTTTAGGTACTCAGTGTCACAGCTGAAAACTGGCTGTTCCATCTAGCTGGGATCCACAGACCATTAGGGGCATTCAGCTGTTCTTCAAAGGTTCAAGCTGCTTGTAAAACTAACAACGATGAGATGGTAACAATGCTACATAGGACTATTCCTAGTTCTACCATTTAATGAAAAATGCATACAAAGTTTTGTGGGGCAAAGACAGGCCAGAAACCAGCTTGCTCCATACAGTTTTCCTCTTTTCTTATCTATCTCCTTGAATCTTAGTCACTTCTACAGCTGGAGTGCACATTACCTGCCCAGCTATGTAGACTAGGCTGGGACCCAGTAGGTAAGGGGTACTTACTCAGAAATGAGAGGTTTAAATGCTTGAGATCAAAAAAAAGTCTTCTATATCTGAAATATTCCCAGTTTTATTGGAGCATATTTATAGAACGGCTTGGGTTGGAAAGGATGTTCAAAGACCATCTGGTCCAACCACCCTGCGACAGGCAGAAACACCTTCCACTAGACCAGGTTGTCAAAGCCCTGTTCAATCTGACTTTAAACACTTCCAGTTCTCTGGACAGCTTGTTCCAGTGTCTCGCCACTCCCATTATGAAATAGAATTCTTCCTTATATCCAATCTAAATCTTCCCTCTTTCAGTTTAAAACCATCACCCCTTGTCCTGTCACTACAGACCCTGGTAAAAAGTCTTTCTCCATCTTTCATATAAGCCCCCTTTATATATTCAAAGGCAGCAACAGGGTCTTGCCAGAACCTTCTGTTCTCCAGGCCACACAACCCCAGCTCTCTCAGCCTATTAAATTATGTGGATCTGAGTGCACTTCCCAGGTCTCAGGTATAAGCGAGCCACCTCACTTATCTTCAGGATTCCCAGAATGCTTAAATCAGATGTCATGACCTGTCTGGTTAGCCTTTAGAATGGCCTGAAACAGAATAATGCATGCCTGGGAAAAGCTTCGTAGCAAACAGGGACGACAATTTTTAATTACACTGAGGTCAGGCAGCCAATGAATGCAAGGTTTTGAAGTCACAATTTCAATGTGGAACCTTAGACTTCACTGTGTTCTATTTTAGTTAAGTAGTTTTATTGACCCTAACTGTTGCTGATCTGAGAAATGTAACGGTATTCAGATATATCTGCCACGTCTGATGTTGCTTCTGCATTACTTATGAAGATGTAAGAAACTACAATTAAATTCTGCACGAAATGAACACAACTACAGCTCAAACTCTGTTGCAGTTCCAAAAAGGTGGGTTTTGGGTTTGGTGGTGGTTGGTTGGTTGTTTTTTTTCCACATGGAACACTTCTGAATTCTTTGGGTTTTTATCAGAAAGACTTTCTAACATGTATCATTTGCTTTAAAGTTTATTAATGTATTTCTCATGCAGTTTCATTCTTAAGGCAAAAAGATCAAAAGGATAGATAGATTCAGAGCGCACGCTGTAAACTAGTTAGATTTTGAGATGATTGACAATATTTGAATCCTGTTCTGACAAACTGTACTTCGGTTGACTCTTTTAAACCAATTTCTACCACAGGACTAGACATATCTTATGGCAAAGGGGAGGGTATAGGCTCTGCACAGCTATACAGCCACCATCATGTCTCACAAAGCAAAAGCATGTGCACCACCCTACAGCTTCTTTTCCCTCCAGTAAATCCAGGTGCATGGTTCTACAATAGCTGTTTTATCACAGTTCAGTTTCTATCTACTCGACCTCTGTGTGGATTCATTCCTCCAGCCACATAGTCCACCAGCACAGTTAATTTGGGAAAGATAAATACCACTCATAGCCATATCAGTGAGTCTATGCACAGTGTTCAAACACATAATTTATGTTTCCTATATGATGGCATATAGGATAGGAAATTGATACAAAATTTCCTTTTGCTTAATTATTAAAAGCTGTATAATATGTCAAAACATGCAGTAGTTCATGAGTAAACTGGGTTTTATGTGGCCAGTAGTTTAGATGCTTGCAGAGCATCCAGTTTATACATGAAAAGGATCTAGTTTGTCTTCTTATGCCAATGAGTTCATCACTTCACCTGCTAGGATCTTCCATAATGGTATATTTTATTTTCTTGTGGGAAAAGAAAAAAAAAAATCATGAAAACTAGAATCCCTCATCAATTTAATGTTGAGTCTGCTGTATTGTTCTGTAGAATTTTATATGATCATTCAAAACACTACACAGCTCTTATCATTTAGTATTAAAACCTACAAAGCTTTTTAATAATTTCTGTGAGACCCTTTTGACTTCACACCTGTTACAATGTACAAATCACAGCTTTCCGCTTCAATTCTCTTGCAGCATATAGCTCTTTCCTGGCAACACCAAAGCATGACAACATCTGACTTATAGTCAGAACATTTTCCGCATTGAAATTTACCCAAATATTCTTTTCCTCTTGATTCTTGGTGTTTACATGCATCAAATATTTGAAGACGGTTATCATGTTCCAAGTGCGTCATTTAGTTAACTTACAGTATATGTATTTTGTTTCTTTAATCTTCCTTCATAAATCAATTTCTCTATACCCCTTAATCATGCATGTTAGTTTTCTCTGAACTCCCTCCAATATCACAACCTTTTGTTTATTTTTTCAGATCCTTTGCTTTAAAAAGTTTATAATTTTAAATTTATTAAGGCTCACAGCAGAAATGCCAAAAGGAATATAGTAAGATTTTATAATAATAATTAATAGTAGCATTTCCTGCTTTCCTGTAAGTTTCAGCATATAGCAAACGTACCCAAATAAAGCTAATGTATGTTAAAAATTATTCCCTCTTTTCTTTTGCAATTTGTGTTGGATTTTCATAGTGCAACACATTGTAACTTTACTGCACCAAAAGTCAGGACGGCATTTGTTTTACCTAACAATCAGATTCTGCAATTTTCTAATCTCAATACTTACAGTGCAATTGGTCTATCTGAGATTGCTACCTCAGAATGATGAACCACAACACTGACTACACTGACTATGAAGAGAGTCTGAGACGCTCAGAACCCAAGCTCGCATTAACCTGCGCTGTCAGAGGTCTACATACATAGACTTTTGTATTTAGTCAGGTGAATCCCACTCTCATGGCATCTTCACATCATATTACTTGAAAAAATGTGAGGACCAAAGGCGGTTCACTACTCTATAGCATAAGACAGTTCTTGCTCCAAATCAGGCTAGTCAAATAGTGTATTTATGCGGGGATCTCCAGGGGGTTTGGTATAAGATGCAGCTTTGTGTCTAACTGCAGTCTAGACAATGCAGAGATGGGAAAGTTCTCAGTAATTAGATATCAAGACCCCCCCCAGGCATGAGATCATTCTCTCAAGGAACAGAGTACTTGAGAAGTTAGCATCAGAGTCAAAATTTACAGAGACATATATACACAATATAATTAGAAGATTAAGGTAAATTCAAGACACTGCCTTTGGGAATGTCTGTCTCTTAACTAGCAGAAAGATGATTAAACCTGCCACGTCAGATGCTATTGCTAAATTGAAGATCTTAAGAGGATGAGAATTATAAATAGGAGTTTATTTTCTTAAGTCCTAAAGAAAAGCCAGTAAACTGGTAAATTTATTGTCAAAAACATGATCAAAAAACTGCTGCTTTTAATCAGTCCCCACAAAAATCTGAAGGTACTTTTTCTTTCCTAAGATAGCACATTGTTCCTTAGGAAAATATTTACTTCCTAGCAGCTTCTGACAAATATTTTTTTCCTGACCAATAAGCGTATGAATTCTAATTGGAAATGACAGACAAAAGACAGAGCTGTCTTGTAATGAGTGACTGTTCATTATCTGCAGTTAGCAGAACCACTTCATTCCATCCTCAGCAGTTTGGAAGAGTTGCTTCTCTGCAGGGCTGTGCTCCTGGAAGCACAGGGAGACTGTAGAAGTCACCAAATAACCACAAGACTCAAGAAGAAATGCTCTCACTTCTGTGGAGCTCAGGGTCAATACCGAACTTTCTTTGGAAGGGTTTTTTAAATACCATTGTGACCTGAAGGAACTGCAGCAACATAGTGAAAGATACGCAAGTTATGCCTGTGAACAGCAGGGAATAATCTCAGCAAGGGGTGGCAGGCTTGATTTTCCTGGTAAAATATTTCCCTGCAAGAAAAATAAAGATATTTTTTTTTCCCTCAGCTGTGCCAGATTATGATTCTGCACATGATAAAACAATTAGTAGTGCAACACTGTTCAGAGTTTGTTTGGATGTTTGTACACCTGATATGTGGGTTTTCATGTTACTTCTTTTGCTGGACTTAAACTTAGTCCATTATCCTAATAGTACTGATAATCAACAATCAATCTTCATGTGTAAGATGCTGGGTTTTTCTTCTTTCTTTTCTTTTGTAACCTGTGAAGCTGTTTATGTACTACATGACGGCAAGTCAGACCATTTAATTAAAATAAAATGCCACTAAAAGAATACATTGTTTTCAGTGATCTAAAGTCTTTCCTAGATAGAAATAAACATAACATTTTAGCATATAGGCTTAAGCTTCTTTTCCGTTCCTGTTTTAAGACTAACAAAAAACAGAGCAGAAAGATGAAAAGTCAAGAAGAGATAACCTTCAAATATTCGTAATATCCTGAAAGTTTGAAAAAGTTTCACAAGAACATTCCAGTTTCTATAAAAATAAAGCCTAGTAGTAAAAATTGTTAGATATAGTTACCAACCTGCTAGAGATAATTCCTTTTTTATTTTACCATTTTCCATCATAAAATCAGGATCTTCACATTAACTGTATTTCTTTAAACATTCCCCTGTAAGTTAGCTTTGCAATATTCTTTCTCCCACATTTTGAGAACTGAACAGTCTTTCACCATATCAATTGTTTTCAGGTGAGTCCTCAGTTTCAAATACTTTAAAGACACGCAGTTTCCCTCCTGCATTCTTTCATCTGCAGTTTCATTCTTCATTCTAGTGTCACAGCGAAAGCCATGGTCTGGGCCAGTGCTAATGCCATCTTAGAGGATAGGTCTGTGTCCAGATTTGAAGTGTCCCTACTGCCAGCACATAAAATGTCACACCTGGGGTGTGTCACACCATTTAGTTAATCTGGGTTTGTACTAACCCACAGAACAGATAGATTTCATCTGCCACTGTTTGAACTAGAGACCATTTCAGACTCAAGGTATGGTTGGGGCAAGCCAAAGAATTGCATCAAATGTAGTCAGTGAATATTAGACTACATAAACAGTTTGGCAAATACTTCCTGTTATCTCTCCAGTGGCAACACACAGGAATTAAAAAACACAAGTATGGCGTTCAAGTAGAGGTTTAATAAAGAGAAAAACTGACCCTCAGAGTCAGGAATTTGGTTTCTTTGCTTTTCTGCGAAGAAAAATTATAGAGTCACATATAAAAGGCAAACCTTTTAAAGAGGTTTTAATTATCATCATGAAAGGGTTTGCAAAAAATAAAAGTAGGTTTTGCTTTTGAACGGGGCACAAATAGTAGTTTACAACTGGAGCTATGTTGTAGCATAGCATAGCGATGCATAGGGTAGTAAGGACAGAATAAAGTGAGGTAAAAATATGTGATGAGCTTACATCACATACACTCAGAACTTCCCCTTATTCTCAGTGCTCAAGAATAGCAAATGGTCAACAGGGATGCAGAAGGGAATATTAGAATAGTAATCAAAAAAGACTCCTAAAGGAGTAAAGAAAACAATAAATAAATAAATCAGAGGGCTAAAAAACAGATAATAGCAAAATAAAGATATTGCAGAAGATTATGAAATTACAGAAAATGTTTTCAAAAATGTAAGAACAAAAGGTCACTGAAGAACACAGTGATGCTTAAAGAGGATCATTTTTTTAAGGGATGAGGCAGAAAGTACTGTAAAATTTAAAGAAATTCTTCACATAGCTTATCAGAAAAAAATAATTATAGGTAGGTGGCAGACTGTAAACATACAGGTATACCTTTCCTGAGGTGGAGAGAAGGAAAAAACACTGAAGTAAACAGAGAATATATCTGAAATACTATAGATGACAATCTTAGCATGTATCAGATAAAATAGTTCCTCAATGTTAAGGCATATCCACTTCAGAATTAACAGAAAGGGACAAAGCCAGCACCACGCTTCACAAGAGTAGTTTAAACCATTTCACTGTTCAAACAACTTTTTCCTTATGCAAGACGTTGCTTTAAAATCAACTGGGCTGTCCCCATGGGTTACAGCAGTAGGACTATGGAGAAAAGGGAGTTTTAGTGGATTTAAAGAAAAACTAGTGGAGCAGGGCAAGAAAGGGACTGGTGCAACCCTTCTCACAGCATGCCTCTGAAGAAGCAAGGACTATTCAACTCAGAAATACATATTTTAGTGATATCCTTTTACTCAGGAGAGTAATTTTCTTTAAGCCCAAGCATAGGAATACATGCTTATAGGAGCAATGTATTACAAAAGCAATAGAGCTTAGCTAACCTCAGCAAATTATGGAGCAATGGCTATTGCAGTGAAAGTGAGAGAGTCTACCAATAAAAAACATAAGTTTCAACTCTGAACAAAAGTGATGAACTCTGCTAGCCTGGATTCGAGTTTAAACTCCTACAAGTAACCGCTATTCTACTTTCAAGGTAACCATCTGTCATATTTTTAGCTACATCTATAAAGGACTTCAGTAACTTCAGTCTAAAAAAATCAAAACAAGACACATATTTTCAGCCAAAACAAAGCCAGAGCCAACAGTAATTTTAATTCTCTTCACTAAATATTGTTTTGGCCATGATAGTATGTGTAAAATGGATGTGGTTGTAGCCACAATGGCCCAGGGATATATAAGGTTTATAGGGTGAACAAGTTGCTGAGGAAGAGTTTGCATGCCTAAAAGATTGTGTTTTCTTCCAGCTGTAGTGCTTCCTGTAGCAAAAGTATTTCTCTCTCCTTCTTTATCTTACTCTTCTCTAAAAATTTTAGGTTGGGAAGCAATGAGACAGATCTGAAGTCCTTCACGAAAGAAATTCCAGCACACCATAAACTAAAGCAGTTCAGTTTTGGGTCCCTGAGAAGGAGACAGGAGTTTGGAAACTTCTCCCTGCTCTGCACCTCTGCTCTCCTTGCTCTCTCCTGGCTGGACAGGAGTCTCAGCTCTACCTTCTCTCTGAAGAAAGGCCAGGAGAGGCACATGGATGTTTGGTTTCTGCTTGTTGCCTGAAAGCCTAGTCCTCATCTCCTCTGGGGAGAGGACAGTCATGTTGGCTGGATGCACCTCTCTGCATCTGTAGAAGGACACTGAAAGGGGCTGCCTGGAAAGTACCGCATGCTGGGAGGTGGTAAACTGGCTTGGGCTATTTGATTTCACTTTTGTTCAAAGAAACAGGGCTTTGAAGTTTCTTATAAACAAAGTTGCTTCAAAGAAAGATGGGATTCATCATCAATCTTCTCACCAGAGGAATAAACTGAACTTCCAAACTTTTAGCCAGGCAACTGTATCAAGAGCAGCCAAAAAACAAGGGTAAGGCAGTGATTACAAACAGCTGCTAAGATATTAACTGTACACAAGGTCTGCCAGCCTACAGGTCAGTTTTAACCTGTCGCTTTTCAAATCCTTGAAATTATGTTGATCAAAATTACTTACAAACACAATAGCTGCAAAGCAAATAAATACATGAGTGTAACTCTGTGTCTTCTGTCCACCGAGATACAAAAAGTATGTGTTTCCAGTCTGCAAAGTAAAACAATGACAAGTACAAACTGTGTGTCTACAAACAGACAAACATTATTCAGAGGAAGAGTTGTTAGTCAGCATGATTATTGAAAGCTCTTCATATTTATAAATAAATAAATAAATAAATAAATAAAATCAACAACAGCTCTACTTCCAGAGTCATTTGAAGAGAAGATAACAAAATCTTAAAAGAGCAAATGAAACTAGCCTTTCCCTATTCAGCCTGTTAGCAAGTCAATTGATGTGTGAAGCATGGCTGTGTGTCCAAAAACTATAGCAACAAGAACTAACAAGATGAGGAGCTATCTATCATCAGCTTGAGCCAAAATTCAGGTGAAGCATTTCTTAGTAAGTGCCTGAAAAGGAACAAAATTAAAAGCTGAAGCTGTCAAACAATCCATTTTGGTATTTCTGGTATACTTTTTTGGGACAGATTCACAAGTGGTCTAAAACATCATTTTAGAATATTAAGACGATTTCTCCCTTTACTCATTATATCCCAGGAGTTACACACTCTGCTGACCAGATCCTCATGTATTGCACTGAGTTGATGCTTGAAGCTGGCTATACCTCATTCATCTGAATACCGTCCTGTTTTCAAGAGTAAATTTCTCTGTATCTCATTCACTGCAGGCAGTTTCATTTCATACAAATAACTGATGGAGCAGAAAGATAATGTAGATACAACAGCTTGAAAATTCACCTGACTGAGAGACTGCTTGGGTTTATTATGTGGTACAATTGGCACTTTTGTTTCTATAGAAGGTTACAGCTTCCACACAGGGACTGAAAGATATCCTCAGAACTCACTGTTTTTTGTGGGAGTCAAGAGAAAAAAATATTTGAGTATAACTTACCCAAACTTCATGTGAATGCTCTTATTACTAGACTGAGAGACTACAAGCTCTTCCTTCTTTTCCAGTTAGTGAAATGTGCTTCACCTCACCCCATGTTATATACCATCTCATTACTACCTAGTTGTCTTTTATTTAACACAGTAGTTTCTGCTAGACTTTCACTTACAGCTTGGTTTTGTTTTTTAATTGGTCAAAAACTTGAGAAGAAAAGACATTTAGGGTTAATTGTAAATAAGTTTATGCAACTATGTTTTATAGAGATCTGACCTCTTCTGTATCATGCCTTTTTCTTCACCTTAAGTATTCTTCCTGTTTTACTGAAAGATTTTATTGAAAACACTATTAATATGAGTATTGCATAAAGTGCAGAGGTAAAAGCCTGTTCAGTCGGAAAGCTGCTGCTTACCTCACATGTTAACTGTAGCTCTTCATGAGCTCTTCATTCCCTGCTGAAAGGGAAGGTTGAAACTGGGAGATAAGTTGCACTTATTAGTGGGAATTTTTGGTTTTTCCATTAGTTTAAAAGCTTTGTATCTGCCCAATTGTAGCTAATTAGCACCATTTAGGGGACATAGCAGAGAATCCATGATTTTCTCCCTGAACCAATGGTCTCAGAGTGTGTGGGGGAGACCAAAGTCTAAGATATCTGTGACTGGGCCCATTCTCATTATCTGTTTCCATTCTAAGTAACATCAGTACAGAGTTTTATATGATGTGAATGAATATTTAAAATGAAATTATAGCTTTCAGTGGCAAATTACAACTAGATGTGACCAAGAGAGAATTAAGCCCATCATTTTGCTTAAGAGCTCAGATGGTTGGAGTAATTGGATGATAGCTGTAGGGCATCCTTTTGGTCTATAATTAGGTCATTTCTTTCTCACCCCCTCATGGTGTGTATAATTACAAATTAATTTGAAGTCCCACTGTGAGTAAAGAAAATCAGTTTAATATAATGGAAGTGCAAAAACCACAGGATATTATTTTTTAAAAGATTTTTTATGTCTATGCCAAAATACTCAGTCTGGCCCAAAGTCATATCCCTATGGACTGCAGGGCTCATATTTGGATTCTTTTTTAACTTTTGAACAGACACGGAAAAATTTTCTCCCTTAAAATAAATGACATTTCATGACCACGCTGTGCTCCAGTATCTGTCAGCAGGTGTCAACAGCTCAAAAAGTTGGAGAAAAGCCTGAAAACCAGTCATAAGAGTTTTGACAGGCAACAGTACTGTCAGAGGACTTACAGATAGCTCTAAACAAGGTGATCTAGTTAAACCATTTTATTCCTCAGTCCTGCCATTATTTGCTCACCGTTTAAAATGTATTTTTCTGCCTTTACCCAGAAAGCGTTAAGCGCTAGCATACCTGCTCCTGCATGCTTCAGGAGCTCTCTGTTCCATCTCCTGGCTGGGGTGTGCTGCTGGCAAGTTCCGCTTCCCTTCCTTTATCACAGTGCTGTGGTCGGATGTGTTAGACCTCCTGCCTGCCTTAATGCTGCAACAGGTAAAAACACGCACTCCTGACAAATGGATAACCCCAACCAGATCTGCAGAGACAATGTTTTGACTTGCTGAACTTCCTGTTTCACTCAAGGGACAAATGTGTTTTCATCTCTCCCCAGAAATCTTGAAAGGGGTCGGTGAGAGGGTCCCAGGTGTGATCTGAGCTCTGGGGATGTTGATAGGGAGCCGGGGGCCACGCGGGGTGCGCAGGTAGGGAGGAGAGCACAAGAAAAGGCTGTCAGTGCAGAGAACAAGGGCACTGAGATCTGATCATATTCGTAGGTGTGTTGTAAAAACTGTAGAACATCCCATGCCGTTAGCATGATAAGATTAGACTTCTGACAGAGAAAAAAAAAAAAAAGAAAAAAAAGAAAAGAGAGAAAAAAAAGAAGAAAGGAACTGCTTAGATATAAGTTCCAAAGTTCATTAAGAGGGTTCTTTATTGCATAGCTCTAAAGCTAAGATGTGCTGGGGCATGTGGAAAAATAAGGAGGTGTTAAAAAGCTACAGAGCTTCTTAGTTTTCAAAACAGTTCAAAGTCCTACTTTTGGATTATTCACGCTGTGACCTCCAGGCCTATTTGGGATGCCATAAAAACTGTATTCAGGAAGGAAGGAAGAGATTATCAAAAACAAAAGAAATTTTTTTAGTCGAAAAACGTCTTGATAGCAATATTATTTTTATTTTACATAAAACTTTTCATTTGAGGATCTCAACACATTTTTAGATTAAAAAAAAATAAAAATAAAAATCACAGCAACATGGGAAAAACCTGGAGCAACCAGCTAGAATGAAAAGCTAGTGAAAGAGACAGATTCTTTTACTGGTCACAGAAGAAATATGAGATAATAAGATAATCTAGTCTTCTCATGCCAGAAAACAAAAAAAATAGACATGTCAATAGGATATATCCATCACGATGTTTCTGTAATGGTAATGTCACTGTAATTTTTGAAACCAGATGTACTTTAAAATTCACACATGACACTGAACAGGTAAAACATTTATTTATATGTTTTCATTAGAAAATACTTTTTTAATTACAAGAAAAAATTAAAAATTGTGTTATTTCAACAAAATCACAATTTCTACTTAGAAAATTTTCAGTCTCTTCTACATAGCTTTTAGGCCAGAAGGTACACATGAAGGTTATATGGAAAGCAAATAAAAATGTAGATTAAAGAATTATGTGCTCTAATTACAATTTTTCTTGCTGCTTTAATTAAAACACTGTACTAATTTAAAACAGATTTTATGTCTGCCATACAAACAATATACATAGGTGATTAGTCTTCTATAGGGAAAAATCTACCATACAGATCTATTACTTACAGTTATTCACTTACCCTGCTATGACTTTTAAAAGTAAATTATTCTGATTAGCTGGAGGCTATCAGTGAGAGTTCTCATACAAAAATAAATACAAGGGCCAAAACAGAATAATGATTGGGTTGTTTAAACTCAATTTCTTAAGATTTTTTAATCTCTCTAAACCACAATTAAAAAATGGGTGGTCTCAAATTAGCTTCTAGATAATGGAGTTTAAATTATGTGAGTAGTGAATTAACTCATTTCCCTCTAAGCCTTTACAACTCTTTCTTTGCTATGTAAATAGTTCATACCAGATCAGAGGGAAACAGAAACCCATAATACGATATTTTGTTTCTTTTTTTGTTATTCTATATGCCTTAATGCTAACACCACCAAATATTCCATTGACACATGCATTTATAAAATAGAAAAACATTTATCCTTACTGTAAAGTTGCCCTATAATCATTCCCCTGTTCAGGAATATACTAATGCACGTAAAGCAAATAAATCCTGCTCAGAGTTTGCCCACACTCCACCCCTCAGAATGTTACCACAGAAGTGCAACATTCACCTCAAACCTCAAAACCACTTGAATAAAACCTTGATTTGATGTGTTCCTGACCCTCAGGCCATGCTTACAACAGTTCATGAATGCAACTTGAGGTTTTGTATGCATCTGGGAAATCTGTGGTCTCTCAACCCTTAAAGTTTCCCAGGTGGTATCCTTCCCACTTCCTTCCACCTTTGCTTGGTTCAGATGCCTGAGGAAAAAGTATGACAATGGTAATTTAGAAATATAGCTCCTAAAAATGTTCCAATGTGGTAAGGAGTGAGAGGACATTAAAAAAAAAAAAAAAGAGCTGAATGGAGGATGACAATTCCACTTGCAGCAAATGTGAAACGTGTTAAAATCTTTTGTGTTCCACATTAGAGTTAAAAGACCTTATGAACATTTTTCCTCAAGTACAGGATTGTGGTAGATATGTGTTATCTTTTCAACACCTGATACAAGTGAAAGGAGGAGGTCTAAAACTGTGGGAAGCCCAGCTACAGGTCCCTGATCTGGTTGGTATGGTTATCTTCAGTGTATATCTGTCTAAACCAGGACTTTTTCCGTCAGTGGCACTGCCCTAACCCCCCACTGTAAATCCTGGACATTCGACTTTGTTTCAGTGGAATCTCCTCAGAACCTTTTTACTTCCCCAGCCAATCTCTCTGTGCTGTTCTGAGGTAGATTTTCTACAGCATTTCTAGATCAAAACGTTTCAAGAAGCTATTCAAAGAATTAAACCAGATTTTAAGAGAGTGACAGCGATTTTCCAACTTACAAGTCGCAATAGTTACCTCTGTGGGGATATCCTGAAACCTCAGTAAAAGTTTGATACCTTAGAGTGGAACAGAATTTACTGGTCCAGCATCAAAGATGCTAGAGGTCATAACACTTTCCTAGGAGATGTGAATTTGAACACTCATGGGCATGGCTGGATGACTCCTCCGCACCAGTGCTTACCCAGACCTGGGTCACTGGATAAAGAGCTTTTCCTCCCATTTGGATTCTGATGGGGTTTTCCTTTAAGTGTTTGAAATCAAATATTTCTCACTGGGCTAGGTGGTCAGTTCCTGTTAGAGTATTTTATGTTCAGTTTTACATTTCATTAAGAAAATTTTATTCTTTTTCAGTAACATGCCAGTCATTTTTGCCATGGGCCCCTTAACCTATTATTCTATACCAGCAACACAAAGGAGGAGACCTCATTCCTTCTGTCCTTTTCTTGCGAGTAGTAATGTGGTAAAATATATATGTGATGCCTCACCACTTCTTACAGAAAGAAGGGTCTTTGCCTGTATTCAGTCTACTCATAACTATATTGGAGGTAGGTAATGAAGACTTCTAAGTGTGTATGATCAGAACCAATATGTATCTGGTAAGACTAATTTCAGATAAAATAAACCTAGTTTCAGATAAAGCTACTATTCTTGACAATGTCCCATAATGTTAATGCCCAATCTTTGCTCTGAGGTAAAATTTTTGGTATATTGTACCATGACCTAGTACCCTACAATTCTTTTTTAAATTGTGATTTAAAATGGAGACCCAGACCACCTCCGCCATTTCGTCCAGACTTAGATCTGTCAAAGTAGCTTTTCATAAGCACAAAAATGGTATGTTGGTGTTTGCCAACAGGAACATTTCCCTGTCTTCTACATAGAATATGCTATATAGGAACAAGAGCTTCTATGTTCTTTCTTTCATTGTAGAAAGGAGTAGTAGAATACCTAGATATTCTTGCTTTTCAACTGTAGTAATAAGGTTTTGACTTCAAGCAGGAATGACTTTAGTTCCCAGATCTTGTGGCTGAAAATGAACATACCTCAGCTGTGATCTTGGGATTAGATAAGATTTGGGATGCTGCTAAAACTTAATTAAAAGTTTTGATAAGCATGTTCTTAAGCTCCAAAAATAAAAAAAAAAAAAAAAAAAAAAAGAAAAAAAAAAGCGGCTGCTAGAAAAAGCAGGCTGCATAGAGTTGACAACTATTGTTTAATGAAGTCTAGTCTATAGATTGAAACTCAGAAGTGACCATCCTATCTGACCTCAAGTATACCAAAGGTCATAGATTTTCACCCAGGAATTTCATCCTTCCACTCAGTAACTCAGAGCTGAGTTGAGTTGATCTTTACAAAAATATGCAGCCTCTGTTGAAAGCAATGAGGAGTTTATCCCTCCTCACCACAGAATCATAGAATCATTTAGGTTGGAAAAGACCTCTGAGAACTTCAATTTCAACTGTTAATGTAGCACTGCCAAGTCCACCACTAAACCATGCCCCCGAGTGCCACATCTACACGTGTTTTAAATACCTCCAGAGATGGTGAGTCAACCACTTCCCTGGGCAGCCTTTTCCAATGCTTGTCCACCCTTTCAGTGAAGAATTTTTTTCCTAATATCCAATCTAAACCTCCCCTGGTGCCACTTGGGGCCATTTCCTCTTGTCCTGTCGCTTGTCAGCTGGGAGAAGAGACCGACCCCACCTGCCTACAGCCTCCTGTCAGGGAGTTGTTGAGAGCAACAAGGTCCCACCTAAGCCTCCTTTCCTCCAGGCTAAACAACCCCAGTTCCCTCAGCCACTCCTTGTAAGACTTGTGCTCCAGACCCTTCACCAGCTCCGTTGCCCGTCTCTGGACATGCTCCAGCACCTCTGTGTCCCTCCTGCAGTGAGGGGCCCAGAACTGAACACAGGATTCGAGGTGCGGCCTCAGCAGTGCCCAGTGCAGGGGGACAATCGCTGCCCTTGTCCTGCTGGGCATGCTGTTTCAAGCTGGGGTGCTGTTGGCCTTCTTGGTCACCTGGGCACACTGCTGGATCATGTTCAGCCAGCCATCAACCAACACCCCCAAGTCATTTTCCACTGGACAGGTTTTCAGGTGCTCTTCCCCAAGCCTGTAGCGTTGCATGGGGCTGTTGTGGGCCAGGCAGCCTCACGGGTAATACTGATAGAAGTGGTTGTCTCACTTCTAAGGTTACTCATTCACTGACAGGAAAATCCATTTAAGAAACAAATATATCCTGAACAAACAGGCCTTTAATATCTTGCATTATTTTCAATGAAGATGATTTTATTCTGGCATCCTGAGTTAAAAAGTCTTCTATGATTGCACTGCCTGCATATGAATGTCTGTTTATTGACTTTTTAACCCATTAGTCAGCCCTGCGATAACAATCTCAAAGAAATGTTTTTCCCAGAAATAGGTAGCTAGATAAAAAGACTCTGCTAGTGTCCTAGTTGACTTAAATACTAGACACTGGAAAATCTGCATAGGAAAAAGAGGTTGTAAATGTTCCAACTACAGAAAAGCTCCAGCTGAAGACTGCAATTTCATTGGCACCACAGAATCACTAATGCAGTTTGTCAATGACAGCGTATGACCATTCCTCTGAAGGACCTAGGAAATGTGGATCACGAACAGAGGATGCTGAGCAACACAGCTCACCTTGGCTGAGTCCTTTGGTCACTGAGCTTTTGATCAGGTTGCCTTTACTTTGCTTCCAGTTCTGTGAGTCTGTCCTTTTTCTTTTATTTTTCTTCCAATTCTCTAAAAAAACATTTCCCAATTCAGTAAATGGAAACATCCTGCTGAACAAATTTTTTTTCCTGCATTTTGTTTCAGTGTAAAAAAATGAAAACCTGTAGGCTTGATTTCATTTCAGTTGTGTTTTGCCTTTATGACTGAGCTGCTGCCCAACACCAATCATTAGGTGCATGGCTGTATCCCAGTGAAGGCATATTCTCACTTCCCCTGTGAAGCTGGACACTGAACAAGTCTCAGAGAGAGACAAACCTTGGCTGAAAGAGCTGCAAATAATAAGAAAAATCTAATTATGCATGGAACTGAAGGCATAGAGAGGTAAAGTGAGTGTGAAAAGCCACTTATGGAAGAACAGGAGGAAGGAGAGGGTCTTCTAAGTCCAGCTGCATCTAACCCCCCTGTAACTGGCACACCTATAAGTGATACACTTGATTTCATTCTGCAAGGGTTTATTTCAGCTAAATCAGTCAACGCACGGCTCTAAATGGCAGAATTCATTCTGAAATAGCAGGAACCCATTTGGAAGATGTGAGGTCAAATGCTCTAATGTCAGGAAATCAAATAGTAGGAGAAATTGTGCTGTGCATAAGGAAGAAAGGTATACTGAACTATAGAGAATTATAAGCAGGACAGTAACAATACCAAAAAGTTTCTGAGTAAATAAAATTAACTCAGGAAAGACTCTTCCCTATTTATTCATGTCTAGTGAAAAGAACCAAAGCTACTGAGCATGGAGTTGCCATCGTGGGGCTTCCCCTCCCCACTCCATGCCAAACCAAGACCCATATATATAACGGAAATTGAAAATAGTACTCTTTTCATGTGAGGTGATCCATTCTATAGGCCTATATCAAAGGTTTGAGATTTTAATGGGTAATCAGCCAGCTGGAGACATTCCCTTGAGGTGCCTGCATATTTTGATTACAGAAGAACTCAACGCTATAGCTCTGCTGCTCAGGCTGAGCTTTCTGTGTCTAGTATCTTATATTATTAGACATATATTTTGTATTAATTTATACCTTGGGGAATTTTAGCACATTAGTTTCCAACTTGAAGAAATCACCTGTCTCTTTAACTTGACATCAGGTGAGGCTCCTAGAGCCACACAGTAAAAGCTTCATCACATACACATATAAGAAAAGGTCTCTCTCAGGGACCAAATGGTAATGAAAATGGCCACTTAGAAGCCTTCCACAGCTGCAGTATTGCCTGCTTTTAACATTCAGGCCTCATGATTAAAACTTTAAAAAATGATAATGGAAATAGGCTTTAAATCCTTCAAAAGTGAACGCAGTGACTTTCACTCTACCACATTACTCCAGTATATGATGTTTTAAGAAACCCATCAAATATTGCAAGGCACACTAATAAACCCGCAGCTGCTGGCAACATGGTTGAATGAATCATTCTCCTTAGGATCTTTGTATAGACCAAAATTGCTGGCACGGGAAACTATTCTGTTCAAATAGAAGAGATGGAACCAGAAGGAATGACTACAGTGCATAAGCTGTGGCCTGTCCTGACTAAGCTCTTTTTTATATCTGGCTTTGTCGATATCTCCTTGTTTACTCTTCTGTAAGTATAGTCAATGTATGTCTGATCTTTTGCAAAGTTTTGCATCAGTACTACACATCTGCACAGACAGACAGCAAACACAAATCAGCCACAAAACAAACAGGTATTGCAATATTGTGGTCAAGATAATAAGTTTGGCTGAGAAGGACATAACCCAGGCTCAGTGCCTGGTTTACATGCCTGTTTGTTCATTTTACTCACTGAAAAAAACAGAAAGCATCATGTGTCCATCCATAGACAATCACAGATGTATACCCCAGTGTTCTCTCTCTACACCCTCCCTCTTTCAAAATTTCATGGCTGATTTTCTCACCTTTCTTTTATCTTTTTTTGTGTACTTGCTGCTGCTGGCCTGCGTGCCTCCTCTCCTTTCTCCTCAGAAATGGAGTCTAGCTGTGTGCTCTTGGGTACCATTGTGGAAGACCATCTTCTACTGCAAACTGCACCACTTAACAGACTTCAAATGATCTCTTTTAACACAGATCAGCCATAGCTTAAAGTGTTCTGGTCATGACCTAAGAACGATGTGCATACTCCAGAAAAAAAATCACATACAGTTTGAGATCCCACACACTCTATGGTGGAAATCCAAACAAGGGATTAAAGCAGGGCTTCCGTGAAATCCAGAATGCTATGTCCAACACTGAAGTTGTCACAACGCCTAGATATTTGCTGTACTTCAATCAAGAAGCATGTAGACTTTTACCATAAAAATTCCCCAGATACGTTGAATTCTGTGTCTCTGTGTTCATACAATCTCCTAAACTCTCTGAGCCAAAGGTGCCAAGGTCAGTCCTGCCTAAGCTATACATCCACAAATGAGGACTTCACCGCTTATGATGTAAACCACACTGGAACATGTTCTGCAAACTGTGCCACAAATGTCCTTACCTTTTTTAAAACATGGCCAGAGTAAGAGCAGACACGCACCTTCCCTACTCATTATTTTAACGGTAAAAGCACTTACCACTAAAAAACAGCTTTAGTTTACTTGAGGATACTCGGCTCTACATATCTTCTTTTCAAGAGGCTGTCCTAAGTTTAAAGCTATACAGGTAGAGAAGAGCACACTCAAAGCCCTCCCACCAAAGATTTTCCATTTTCTATGAAAGTATTGCAGATCTTCTAGAGAAGGAAGAAATTTAAGAAAGAATAAGACAGTCCTGAGCCTGTGGTTACAACACTCAGCTTGCAAAAGTCCTTGTTGTTTTCTCAAAGCTTTTTGTAGATTAAAATGCCATGGGATAAAATACAGATGCCACCTGTGATGCAGGGACTGGACAGCACCATTTCTTCTCCAAAGTCAATTCTGTAACTGTCTGAAGAATCAGTGCTCCCAGTGACTGTAGTCAACAGAGACCATTCCCCGCTAGAGCCTATTGCCACTATCTGACCAGTTACCCTGGGAGAACAGGGTCTCAATTTATTTACCCTTAGTGAGCTGAGATATGCAGAGGGACTGAGCCTCCTGCAGTTTAACTACAGGACTAATTGGTAGATTACTCTTTCCACCTCCTCTATTCCATTATTAAAAAGAAAAACCATGGTCTCAGTTGCATTTTCAAAAGAAAATTTACAGATGCTGACATGCATGAGAAGCTTCCTTGCTGTGAATTACTTGCATGAAGGAAGACACTATCTCATAGTTCTCAGCTGAAGTCCTAAAATTCACAGTGAGGGAGCACTGGTATGTAAAACACCTCACTCACTAGTGTTTCTTCATTACTAAATTAAGTGATTCTGCTCACAGGTCTGTTTTAAGCATGGAGTTCTGCCCAAGTATTGCATAACCTCAGCACTATCACCGGGACATTTTTTGGAAAAGCCTAAATGCAAATGCTCGGCTTTGCAACAGTCAGCGTTTTGGTGTCCACATCCATGGCCAGAGGCTATAAACCAGGCTTTCAGAAGAAAAACGGCTGTCTCCATTTCTTGGAACCCTGTGGAAACATTATAAAAGTGTTTCTCAAAAACCTATGCTCAGTGCTCAGATTTCATTCCCTTTCTCCATTTATATCTACAAAGGATGCTTAAATATAAACCTGAAAACACAGGCCTTATGTTCATGGATATTCTTGCAACACTTGCTTGACCCTGATAAGTCAGTTTGTTTGGGTCGATCCACACATTTTATTGGTAGATACTTAAAATTTTTCTTTGGTTAAAGGAAAAATTAATTTTGTATTAAACAGGTATCCAACTATTAGTGAAACACCCAGAAGTGATTTATACTTGCTTTTGCTAAACATTATGGGTTGGTTTCTGATACTGAATAAAAAGTATCATGGAACACTTTGGATCTAAACATTAGGAAAAACTCTTACTTCATTGGTCTAGCAGACATTTAATTTAATACTCGGGGGGAAAATGCAAGCTTTTCCTATTTCAAATGAAAGTTTTATTTAATTAATAAACAATTTCATGGCTATTTTGTGTCACCACCTGTAGAAAATTCATCCCAAGCTTATTAAAACACATGTGAAGATTTGAAATTCTAGACCACTGAATAGTGGAAAATTTTAAGCACACTGGGTCCTGAAGGCAGTTTTTCCTACAGGAAAAGCAAAAACAATATAGAGGTGAAAACAATTTATGACAGGCCGTGCATGGACATTGCTAATGGTCTGTGCTTTTGGCTCTCTATATTTTCTGAAATTAGCTTTCATTTGCCAACTTTTTTTGGTATATTCAAGTGGTGTATTTTTCCTCTACATTACTAAAACTCTGCCAGAATTATCTAATACCTGACTTTAAAAAAATGTTTTCTGGGCAGTTGCTAATACCTGCCTACATCAAAACCCTATTCAAAAGCAGTCAGGGTGTCTCTGCAGACAGATCTGGCAAGGGCTAGCCCTTATAGCAGACTATTGCTGGTTTGAGAAGGCAGGCACACTCAGGTTTAGCTATTTTCCCTTCCTCCCAGGTGGGCACAGGCACAGTCATGCCTCAAGCCCATGTCACATGTAGTCATGAGGCCCTGTAGACTCCACTGCGGTCACAGATGGTGGGTGGTGCATGTGGACGTGCTGTTCAAGCTGCAGCTAAGTCACACAGAGAGGTTACTGCCTCTTCTGCTGCTCTTCCCCAGCATGCTGAGGGAAGCCAAACCTCCCTGTGAAGTCACTTCCTAACCTGCCAAAACAATCTGGCTTAGCCTAGCCAAGTTTGAAAGCGGTGGTGCTATTTACAGAACCAGCTTAGTGAGAGTAAACATGCTGCCAGAGCAAGAGGGACAGCATAACCAGGTATGGGGATGGTGAAGCTTCAGAGACACAGAAGACTTCAATGCCTGAAAGTAGCTGAGCTGAGGCTGGAACAGCAAGCTGGTCTGCTGTTGGAGATGTCTGCAACCACACAGATAAACAGCGGAATGTCCTTATGGAAATATTTAAAACCACTCAATTTCAAAATAATCCTAATGACCCGTGATTCCTCCTGGGGACTTCTGTGCAATTTAACTGCGGTTATAGGGGACTGGCACTGACTAGGGAAGGCTGGTGTGTGGTAATACCTGTTTGTTTGTGGCAAGTGGTGGTGATGATTCAGCTTGATGTCTAGCATACTCCAAATAGCATTAATCCCACCAATACGGAAGGAAACAGCTTTTAGAGAATAGGTTTAAAAAAGATAGGGTAGCAGTTTTCTGAAGGGAGTGTGGTAAACAGAGGAGGAAATCTGAAGAATGAAGTACGAAAAAAGATAATCTGGTGAAACCATTTAATTCATAGAAGAGTATCGTCTCAGCTGGCGGGGGTAAATGAGAAATGGGAGAAAACACAGCAGATTGAGGAGGAAAAGAAAGGGAAGCAGGTGACAGGAAGGCTTGCTGAACAGAGAGACTGCTGTCTCCAATTCCACCCCACAACTGCTCGTCAGCTTTGCAGGCTGATGGCTGACATAACCATCTGATCACACTGTCATGACCACCTCAGTCAAAATGAATAAAATCAGCCTAAATAGAAGATCTTTGCTAACTGGACTCATTGTTACTGAAACTATTTCAGAACTGTTCGCAAAAGCAGTTGACCTTCTAATTTGGAAAAGTCTAACTTATCCCAGAAATACTAAGATAATGAGGACAGTAATGTTATTATTTGATATAAATGCAACCACACAATGATGTGCGTCTAATCACAACTATCACCATTCAGCCACTATCCAGCTACGCCTGCTTAGTGAGGTGTGGCTGCTCAGAAGCACAGACAGATGACTACAGCAGATTGGCCAAAGACACAGCTATCCATGGTATTGCTCAAAGCCAAAGCACACGAGGCTGAAATATAAGTCATTTCACTAACATATACTTCTGGAAAGGAATTAATACGTAGAAATGAAAAAGTGCTCCAGAAATCCTGATAGGTTATCCACAAGAATGAGAAAAAGGAAGGCTCACATCACTTTTGCCATCCTTCCCATACACCTACTTAAGCATTCACTACAGACCACTTTCAGAAATGGGATCTCAGCCAGATGGACTTTGCGCACGAGGCTTTCAGTTCTGGAGGGTCCATATGTACTCATATGGAAATGATCAGCCATAGTAACGTGGACAACTTTCACAAGCTTCTCGAAACTGTGAGTGCAAGTGTTTCCATGCTACTTTCCTGAATAAGTTAAACAAAGACCTCGTTTTATAATTGTTTTTGAGGACGCTTTAACAATGGGCACTAGACATTAACAATGTCTCGGGCAGGCAGGACAGGATCAAAAACCTGGGCAGCTAGACCAAGTTCCAGAAAAGAGTAAAACTGTGTACGTGTTCCAGAATTATGGTTGTCAGACAAGCAGAGGCAGTGAGAAGCCACCCAAACTGTGTGTGATATGATCCATGAAGTTAAATTACTAACATCTTCTGAGGGTGAGGGTGACATACTTACTAGCATTGCTTCTACCTGCTGCACCTCTGTAAGTATAACTATATGCACATTGTAGCTATGGCTGTTCCTGTTAGAGATGAGCCATGAAGTCAGCCATCCACATAAGTAGCTGGTATGGGCATAGAGCAGCAATGCATTAGCTACCTTCATTCTACAAGTATTTAATGGATTTAAGGAGGAATTTCTGCCTTTGCAGATCATGAAGTGGATTTTGAACCGGTCTTCCATCTACGCTTCCACATAACTTCAACATTTTGGTTAAGGTCTGCCTAATTTCTTCTGTCTAGATCATTTTCAGCAATTTGGAGGAGCAGTAATTTATGTAAGCAAACAAACACTCAGCTTCTGTCCAAACGTGTTATTTTCACTGACATTATAAAGGAGTGAAAGAACAGTAGCAAGAAACTGCAAACATAAGAGTACACTTAAGTCAGCAGAAATCACTGCTGAGAAGGGCTGTGACTGCTGCCTATAAATACATCAGAGGGTAAAGCTGCAAGGAGACCAGTACCAGGTCTCTCCAAGTGCTGACAGACACCAGCTAGTGGGCTGTGCTGGGATGTGACCTTGCCTGTCGCAAATGAGACCATCCTTCAACGTAGCATGTTAGCATTCTTATACTTCCAGCAGTCTACACTGTATACTGAATTTTGCACTAGGGTGGCCAAAGTACAAGTGTGCTGTCTGCAGCATATGATGTGTGGACAGGACTCATCAGCAAAGGGTGAAGTAAACATCTAGCTGCAGTTTCCTAAATCAGAGCAGCAAAATCCAGGTATTTGTCATTCTTACCAAAGCCTTTTGTTATGAGCATGGATGGGGGGAAAGTCTGCCTGCTCCTCTTAGTTGTCACTGTCTTTAGGTCTTATACACAAAGGTCATATGCTCCCTCTGTTTTAATTTTGGTGGGGTTAGCAGGAGTGTCCTCTCCTCCCTAACATATACTGGCATCACCAGAACCAGGCTCCTCAGTGAGATGTATTATTAGAAAAAAAGCAGGAAAATGCAGCCCGCATACTGAAGAATGTAAAACTAGGTACTGAGGTTCATTGAGTCTAACTATATAGACATCGAAGGGGTAATAAAGCTTTAGCTAATAAATGCTAGTAACTCCTAAATGTGACTTAATAGCTTCAGTTTAATGACTTTGGGCTATATCCAATGAAAGAATTAGAGTCCCAAAAGTTTTAAGTGACTGGTCTCCAGCGTGAAATCTAATTTAGGTGCCAATGTTCCCCAAAGGGAGGGTTAACACCTCAAAATGGGACCCAAAGCAGCCAGCTCAATGGGGACCAGCCTGGAGCTGCTGCACTCCAAGAGAAACCGAGAGGTGGGTTTCTGTCTTTGTGAGATGCAGAGCCTGCCATCCTCTTCTAAACTTCATATTTTCTTTGATGGAATAGGATGAGGTTACTTTCTGCTTTTCAGAATTGTAAAGGAAAGCAGAAAAAAATGCCTTTAAATTCTAGTGATTGCCATCTTCATGTAAGAGGTGAGGGTCAGTTTCTTTAGAGTAACTTATTAGAGCACACACGCGCTAGGAGAATGTCTGAACCTCAAGGCAGTGGAAGAAGATGGAGAAGTTTTTCTTCAAAAATGTGATTGTGGGGTTTTTTAATAATAATGTATGTTACAAGCAGCTAAAATTCTGACTGCTAAGTAACTGGTTCTCATGGAGACAAACTAGTGAGAAACTGCAATTCAGGCAGTCAGAGGTGAATGATACGGCTCTGCAATATTTTACATGGCTCTCATCACTTTATGTGATATATGTGTGAATAATTAAAAACTTGAGGCTGCTGTTTTTAGGTTAGAAAGAGGGAATTTGATTCCTGGTATATAATATCTAAAAGCAGATACTTATCGGTCACACCAAAAATTATTGGTGTGCAATCTATGTTACTGAAAAAAATAAAGAATACAACATGTAGTTCCCAAAAGTCAAGCAGGCTCAAGTCAGCTCTTTTATTTCCTCTTTTCATGACTGTAGTTGAGAATACAGTTAACTCAGTCAAGAATCTTCATTTTTTCCTCCTTTTTTTCTGACCGGTGCTTTCACTTCCCCCACTGAAGGAAACTAAACTCAGAGAACTTTACAGGCATTTCTATTGACTCTGTGAATAATCTTGACTCTACGGGTTATCCTCAAGCAGCTGTGGAGAACACAAAAGCTTTCCCCAGAACACAGGAAAAAGAATACTGATGCAGCCTGGGGCAGTTGTATTTTTTTTTCCCCTCAGCTCTCAAGTGATTTTTAAGAGCCAGGCAGTCTGGAAAACGATGAATTTGTTTGTAGGAAAGGTAAACACTGCCAAAATCAACAAGTTCCTTCCTTAGGGGCCTGTAGAGCAAATTGGTCTGGAGATTAAGACAGTTCAGTCAACTCATGTTGGGGCTGACATGAACCCTGCAGGCTCCCTAGCCTGTACCCCAGAAAGTACGAAGAGAAGTGATAAATTTCCTATGGAATAATTATAGATTGTAGGGTCAGAAAAATGAAATAAGTTTAAAGTGATCACCCCTGTAAGTGTCCTGGCACAGGATCTGGGGGGCTTAACTGGGGTGGATGGTAGGTTTACTGCTAGTTTCCTTTGCACTGGGTCAAATAGGCTCTGTCTTGACTTGCTAGACTGGTATCAGTGAAGGATTTAATGGTGATTAGAACTATGTAAAATGATCTCATGTGTTGTCACCTGCCAAAGAAATTTCAGTGGGTGAAGCCTAACCCTATTCACAAGTCATTTTCCAACCTAAGCCAGGAAATGTGTTTAACAAGCAGAGCCACAGTGTCTTACAGAGGTGGATTTCATCTTCATGAATGCACAGGATGTGCATGAGAGACAAAGTGAGATGGGAAAAACACAGCATTTTACAATCTGTTTTGCTCTTTCCCAGCACTTTTTGTTTGAAAGGCATTAAAGAATTTAGACAAACCATTTTTTAATCCTGGTGAGACACAAAACTATCCAACACTCTCATTTCATAGATCAAGAAACAGAGGGAAATAGAAACTCAATGCTTATGCCAATTCTGGTGCCTTAAATCATAAGAAAAATTTATCAGAAACAGTGTAATAAGAAGGTAAGGCAAAGTTTTCAAATTATTCTACTAAACAGAGGTGCCTAAAACTTTAGCAAGCAGTTCTGAATACTTTGGCTGACTGTAGCTGACATGGCCAGGTCATGCACAGTTCAGTCGGACTTTATTGGCATGACAACGTCTTCACACGCAGCTACAGGAAATCAGCAATACAGCTGGGAGGGAACCCAGGTCTCCTGACCAGCAATTCTGTGTATTAATGACAATACTCTGCTTCCTAGTCCCTCATATCCTCACAGCATTTTTCAACCATTAACTAATGCATCAGTAAGGTTTGTTTGAGATGGAGATGCAACAAGCAAGCTCAAAATGCAAAGCATGTAGGGCCACCATTTCAGTGAGGAAAGGTTAACTCACTCTAATTAAACCCCACAAACCCTCTCTGTTCAGAAACCACTACATTTTAAAAGCAATGAGGTTTAACATCTCATTAACAGGGAGGTTGGTTGCTATGAGGCTGCTATATAAAGATTTTTGATACTTACTTCTTCTGGAAATCAGCGTAGGGGAATATTATATTCAAAAGTCTTTATCAAAAAGGCTAAAGAACTGCTAATTGCTGCAGTTACACTCTCATTTTTACCTAAATTAACACAGCTCTGCAGAGTTTTGCTTTTTCTACACGCCCATGCATGAGACCATACATGCCATGTGACACAGCTGGAGGGGGCACACATACCTCAGGCCATATGACAGACGCACTGTCTCAGGACAAAACTGTTGCACTTGCTGGCACCAAGAGGGAAACATCAAGGCTGCTCACAATGGATGTGGTGATGTACTACACAGAAGCCCCTTGCTGCTCAGTCCCCTGTCGACCCAATTCTCTGTCCTGCTCCAGGACTGCAGGCAAAGATGCTGAGCACCAGCCAGGATAAATACCACAGAAATTCCTCTACTGCATGATACACAGGTACCACAGCACCAGCGCAGCGTGAGCCTTGCTCCTGAGGGGTGCCAAGTGTGCATCTGGCAGGTAGCAATGACCTCTGCTTTTACTGAACATAAACTTCTTTGTATTGGTCCTACCACCATAGAACCCCTCCTGACTATGTTTTCCATTTGTGACTGCCACACAGAAAAAAAGTTTTCACGTGCTTGGTCTATGTGGAGAGAGTAAAACTTTGCCTGCTCATGGAAAGGTTATTGATTTATATTAATGAAGTGCTATTTAGGTAGTGACTGAATAAGAAATGTTAATCAGTTAAAAAGACACCCAAGGAAATATATACCTCAAATATGACTCATGGCCAAGGAAGAGGAAAAACTTATGCCAGCTTGAAAAAAATAGCAAACAAACAGTGTATGTGTTGTTAGCAATTCAAAAATATATTTCACAGCTTTACCCACTGTAAATTTATGTCTTTCATGGCTAGATGAGAGAAGGTCTCATTTCTAACATAGCCATAGGTTAATAACTTTAGTTAGCTTCTCATACAACTGAAAAGCAGTAACAGGCATCATTGTTGTTATCACCACAGGGTGGTAACAGAATTCAGTGAATTCCAGAGAAAAATACTTCAAATGTCAAAACATAAGCTTAACTGAATAAAAAACCCAAGTGTAAGCCCAGCCCAGAGAATGGAAAAGTACTGGATAAAGCATTGGAAAATATACTGCAGGGAACAATCCCACTTTGGCAGTGGGATAGACTAAATGACCTAATACAAGTTTTCCATCCCTAATTTATACGATTCTATGATTCAACAAAAACAAACTGTGAAACTAAAAACTAAAGCAAGTCTATAACCTGGCTACCATATTTTATAAATGTATATATACACATTTCTATAGGTATTTAAAATAGTGACTCTCTTGGCACTAGTACTATAGGAGATATATGCAGACTGTCAGATTTCCTCTTAAAACATTCTTCTGGCTGCCAGGCTGAACAGATGCCAGAAGCCTAAAAGATAAACTTAAGAATAACCCTGAAGACACTCTAAATGAAATAATCACTGAAACTGGAAAAATCAATTGTGTTGACCACTATGGGCTAAAACTCTGGTTTCATTGCAAAAATGAAGACAAAAAAAAAAAACCACCAACAAAAAAAAAAAAAAACCACAGGAAAAGCAGGAAAGCTGGGCCCTCAATGTGAGTGGCTCTGTTGGAGAATGGATGCTCTTAGACACTTACTGTTCTATAAAATGTTGTGCTTCTCCTCTGTAGGGAAACAGGAGCAGTGTTAAGTGTTGCAGGAAAGTCATTATAGTGCATTGTTTATAAATACACAGCTCAGATTTTTACAAATAAAGTTCAACACCTAAACTGACAGTTATTGAGTCGGCTGATCAGAAGACACACACTCAATGCCTCTCCTTACTGGGTAGATGCACATCATAAAATAGTAATCAAATATGGAATACATGCAAAGCCCTTCTCTCTCTCTCTCTCTTTTTTTAATGAACTTCTTTTAAAGGAAGTCACTACTCTGAAAAGACTGCAAAGTGAGATTTATATATTTAGGTCCTCTTAGCTTAGCATAAAAGAATTTCAAATGAGAATATGCACTAACAAAGATTTTTAATAACAAATTCCTGTTTTCTGAGAAGGGAAACAGTGACTTTCAAATGTGCTTCCCCATGCAGATAATCCTGTGACCACAGAGGTCCCTGCAGTTGTAAATAATTTGAGACCACCTGGACATATCTAACACAGACAGCCCAGGGAAATAAGTCATTGGAAAAGAAAAACAAAGTCTTCTTAATTTGAGTTCCTCAGCACAGACCTGTAGCTCTAAGACTAATCAGTTTGCTCCTGGCAGAAGAATGGTTGGCTCTGTTCTGGAGTACCAGTTTCAGTGTCTTTCCAAACAGTGGAAGAGCCCTGTCATGCTGCTTTAAATAAGGCAGAAGCTTCATCACTGAGGAGGACAAAAATATGGTTTAAACAAATAGTTTATAAAGGAGCAACTGTACAAGAAAAGATTCATCCTTTTTTCTGAGAAAAATAGCTACCGTGAATTGCTTTTCCACAACAGTTAGCTTCCAATTATTAAACATATTTTTTCCTCAAAGGAAAGACAGGACAGACCATATTCAAGGAGGCGATTTCCACTGGAGTTGGATAAATGAAGTTTACCTGTGAAAGTAGCTCAGCAGTTTCCTGTTGGTAGAATACAAACACTAGGTCCATAAAACTACAGGTTACCTCAGCTGCTTTTAAAACCTTTAAAAATTGCCTTATTCATTACCCTCCCACTTCTCACAGCTGCTTTAGCCCTTATTCTACAGCAGATGTTAACATAGCAGTCAAATCCTTACAGAATCTCACATCTCATGACTTACGAATATTTTCAAAAGCCTCTGAGAGATTTAGGAGCCAACACTACTCATTTTCAGTGAGGTTTGGGCTCCTGGGACAAGATTCACAAGTTGTTTTAGAGAATTTCTATTTTGAGACTCAGAGTTCCCACTGCTCTGTCCCAGCTGGTGGTGGCCCTGGAGACTAGTTCTCAGTAGCAGAGGAAGCATTACTGGCTGCACAAGACCAGCAGAAGCCCTGAGAAGGAATTTGATGCTAAAGATGGAAATGCCATAGCTTGTCCCCTCATTTACAGTTAGCTTTTGCTCCATTTGTTTGGCTACTGTAATAATATTTGGTTGCAGATACGTCAATACTGTAAGTTATACCTAGATTTACAAGTTGGGACGTACAGACCTTCACAGATCTAAAATAAATGCTTCTCTTGTGCAATTCCTTTGTACAATTCATGGAACAGTGCATAACACAAATGTTTCCCCAGTAAATCACCAGCTATGTAGAAGAGCAATGCTCCACAAGGCTGAGCTAGAGGACGTTTTGTGGGTTTACCTCTAACTCACAAGGTGAGCAAAGCTCCTGGCTTTGCTTGTGTTTCACAGCCATGAACTTTGCAGAGCTAGGGAGCTAAGCCTTCTATGAAAAAATGGAGAGAAAGAAGGGAAATGTAGAAGGAGAAAAACTCCTTTATAGTGTTACGATTAGGGCATTCATTTCAAAGAGCCACATCCCTCTTTGGGTAATTGAATCTGAGCCCAGGTTTCTCTAAGCATATGCTTTTTGGTATCTGGGGACAATGTTTCCCAATTCCTCAGATCTTTCCTTTTCCATTAATTAAGTAGTCTGCACTTTAGGGTAAAGAGAGGAAAGCAAGAAATTAAGTGAAGGAAAAGCTGAAGGAAAAAACACCCCCTAATTTGCCAAACAGAACATTTTCCTGAGATGTAGGACACCTGGAGCTGAAACAAAGTTGGATGCACTGCACTCTCCAGGGCTACATTCTGTAACCAGGCCATTCTCCCGCAACTGAGAGATGCTAGAAAACACATAGGAAATTTGAAACTGGACTAAGTGCATCTACACAGCAGGAAAAATAAGGTACATTTAAGCATGAGCTACATGGACCAAATTACTACTACTGCAAGGATTTTAAACAAGTATATAGACCAGAAGCAAAACCAGAGGGAATTTTGATAGTGATGCACAGACAGCTAACATTGTTCTTAGTTGCTGAATTTAGAAGAAACAGGCTGGTGATGTGGATCTATACTTTAGTCATTAGGGTTTAGACAGGTTCCCTTTGGAAAATGAGCCTCCAAGTACTCGGGTTCTTTTTGAAGTGGAACATGGGTGCTTCTGTACTTGCCTTCACTGTGCACTGAAGTGCTGTGCAGAGACATCCCAATGAGTGCTGGAAGTGCTGTAGTTGTGCTAAGTGGGTCCAAGGGTCTTTGGCTCCGAAAGCACTGGACTTGGTGCATGCCCCAACTTGGGCCAATGGCTCAAATTTGATTTTCTGTTTATGATAGTTACCTGTATCAAAAATCTAGCCCTCAGGCACCTCTTAATTATGCTTCACAGTACGGTGTGTACATCCCCATTGAAAATATTAGCCACAGTTCTTCTTCAGTCTTTCATACCCATCTTCTAAGTTGTTTATGGTCTTTTGGTGCAGTACACACAGCTAGTCTAAGCAATTATAGTAGAAAATTTGGAGGAGCATGCGATTCTCTTGCAAATAAAACATTTGGTGAAAATGGGGAAAATTCTCAGTGTTGCAATATCTTATTTCAAACAAAATACTTTAATGGCTAAAACCATAATAATAAAAAACCACCAACACTGAATGGATTTTTTCCCCTCAGAAAACTGTAAGACTTTGAGAGTTTGGCCTCACTTAGAATAATGCCAAATTTTTGGAAACTTGAAATATTTTATAGAGTGGAATGTCAGCTTTCCTCATTATTTGTATACAATTTAGGCCTCTAGCTGCAGTGAACTATCTAGTTTTATGGAGTCTGCCCAGATAATCTAGATTTCTTGGTCTGATTCTGCAAATGTTTTTACCCATGTCTAACTTTCGTATTGTGTGTGGTCCCCCTGAAATCAACAAGGCTCCCCACAGTAGTCAAATCAAACTTGAGCGTGAGTGGTTGAGTGTGTGTCTCATGGCCTGAGACTACATATTCCCAAGGAAAAGCACATGTTATCTGGGAAGAGGGAAGGTCCTCTGAATTACCTTACACACCTATCATTCTGTGTAAACAATGCAAATGAAAATAATAGTGTCACAATTTCAGGCTCAAACTCCAGGTCTGGAGGCTTCCTCATATAGTGCCAAGAATCATAAGAAGTCAAGAACCTTAGAATAGGCAATGAGTGTTTCAAATTATTTCCTTATTTTCTTAAGTTGACTGGACAGGGATATTTTACATGGCGCTCAATTTATTATCTTTCATAATATGGAATGTTACTGCAGAAATATAGCATTATGGAATATTGCTGAACATATTATTAAATCTAATCATAGTAAATGGGTTTCCTTTCCAAAATTGTACAGTCCTGTCTATCTTTCTCCCAGATACTTGCATAACTGGTGGTTTCATTCCTCATATATTTCAAGCTCTACTAATTATGTTATGAAAAGAACCTTACAAAATGGGTGCTCTGGTGGGTTAGCGCTCCTTCTCCTGGGTGGGGTGTAACTAGAGCTGAAGCAGAGGGACTATAATGCTGCTGAGAAATTCCAACTGTCCAGGCTTTTATGTTCATCTCAAATGAAACAAAAAGTCTACTTTTTAAAGAATTATTAGTATCAGGAATACTGGTCTATTTTATTAGAGCCTGGGTTTAAAATAGCTCCAGTTTTAAAACAGTCATCCTTTTTATTTTACCATCGGAAAAAAAATCACGCAATCACACAGAATCAAGTTTAGTAAAAAGTAATGACTGGTCCCAAACCTCGCATTATACAGAGGAAAATTCTGTAGTCAAATAACAGCTGCCAGCTGTGATTTTGAGCCAGAACAACAGCTTTTCTCAGCAATGTGCTGGAAGATACCTCCAAAGTGTGTGGGATGGTGTACAGCGCTCAACAGGAACAGGCTGTGTCACTTCTGTGATGAGCTGAGCGCAGTGAGGGAAAGGGCAAGAAGAAAGACAAGGACAAAAATAAGTACCTGTGCCCTGGCTTGCCTCAGTGTAATCCAGAGAATGTAAATCATCTGCATTGCAGCTATTTTTAGGGGGTTTGCTTTCCTTCCACTACCAGGCTGGAGCAGCAGCTTATGCAAGTGTTTCTTAGGTCCAAAATGAGACAGGAGTGAGAGCAGGGCCAGCCACTAAGAAAAATGCTTCCAGAAGTCCCCATGAAATATTATCTCTCACAGGCAGCTGTTCAGTACCTCATGATGTGTGTTAGGCACTGCTTTCCTGCCAGCCTACGAGACTGTGCAGTACATTCACCTCAGCTTACTTTACTTTTTATTAGATTGTGAATTAAAAAGCATTATTCTCGTTGCTCAGCAGACAGCTTCCTTATACCAGTGACTCACTGCTGCTCTTGTAACCCTCATGTACCCTCAGCACCACCCAGGGCCATAATTTGTCTCAATATATCAAGTAGTGTCAAGTGCCTGGGAATGTAGTCTGATCCGTTACATCCAAGTAAACCAAAGTTTTGTCTTATGCATATATATGTGCTAAACAGAGAGTAGATCACTTCTGAGGATGACAAAGCTAAATTTGTTAGCATTTTGGTTGGAAATGTCTTTTGTCTGCCTGAGTGGAAACTTTCTGTTTGGTAATATGGTGACTTTCAGGGTTTTAAAGCCAAATGAAAAAAAATGGGTGTCCCTGCTCACTGAGAGCAAGCCCCTTGGTACCCCACCACAGTCCCAGCCTGATCGTCAGCTGGTACACAGACACAAAACATGCAATAGAGTGCAAGTCCATCAGGATCTAAACAGTGTCAACAGCTGTTAATCTCCTGGATTTTTTAACAAAATAACCAAAGAGAAACAAATACTCTATGTGAGCAAGATGAATATACAAGTAAGATCCACAAGGAATAATTCAAAGGAAGTTTGCAATATTTTTCTGCTGTTTGGATTAGTTAGTCCAAATAAAAATTTCTTTATTCACAGTCTTAATTCCAGGCTACCACTGAAGGCCTGTTCTGCAAGGCTCCATCTGCCATATAGCTGCAGTTTGGAGAATGGGTTCAAGAGATCTCAGAGAAAATTTTATTGCTCAACCTTTAGTATGCAAAGTGTCATCACAGGCCAAATCTGCAAAGTCTTCTCTAAGTAGCGCCTTTTACTGACTTTAATGCAGATTACTTTCACTCAGAGAACTGAAAATAGAAGGCAATAATTCCTTGGTTAGTCAAGCTGAAACTCTGAATTATTACACAGTCATTTAGACAAGATCCAAGACCACCTATGAGTCTATCAGAAGCTCACACATGGCATGGAAGAAGGGCATAGTTTTGGAGATCTGTGACCTGCAATTTTTAGCTGTTTGGTGTAACAGTTACATTTACTGGGAACTGGCAAAAATGAGTGTCCTGAAAAACACAGACAGCAGCAGCTTCTCTTGCCTAGGCTGCAGCTGCTCACCACCTCAGGGCGCCAGAAAGGAGTTCTTATTTCTGCTACAGCCACAACGAATACGAGAAGACACATACCAGTCTCACCACACAAGCCAAAGCATTAACCAAAAGATGACTATAATGAATGTCAGGAAGATCAAATTGAGGTCAAGATAGCTCGATGTCCTGCTTGCTTGCTGCTTACTCAGAAATAGTTTCCTCTTTATGTGAATTATTTGCTCAAATGAGGTTTGTAAGAGCCCTTATCTGACTCAGCCTGCAGGCAAAGATGTCTGCTTCACTAGGTCAAACCATGCAGCCACTGAAATCAATAGGAACATTCCCCGTGATTTCAAATGGGGGCAAAGCCAGAGTTACTATATACTGTAGCATATCTTTTCCTATACAGTTACTATGTACTAGGTACTCCCCAGAAATTAAAAAAAAATATCTCTCCATAAAGAAAAACAAAAAATGATCAGAAATTATCTGAGTTGCAACAACTGTTTTCTTCCTGTAATGATCATTTGTTCTCCTGAAGAGAAGCCTACCCATATAAGTTTCATCTGTCCTTTGAAGTTAAAAGTAACTGTGTTTCCTTATTAAGGTTAAGGACAAATATTCCACTAGCTCCTAAGAAAACTTTATCAAGATATTGATGATTTCATATATTTAAGAGATTGGTTCAGGTTTCCAAACAGTTTCTGCTGAATTTTCAAGCCCTTTTAGACTTGCATTTACCTATGAGTTCCCAGTTTTCATGTTTTGAGTTTGGAGCTGCTTGTAGAAAGACAGAAGGAATCCTGTATGATACCTGACATATAAATATACTTCCATTTTTATCTTAATCTCACAGTGCCCCACTTTTCCATTATCCTCAAGGTGCTTTTACACTCATTTGTTTATATATGTCTTCCCTTTTTTGAAAAACAGTTTGCTTTTCTTTCTTCATTCCATTACTTTTTGGGTTCTCCATTAGCCTTAAGATATAAGTGTCCTATCTAATTTTATAAGACCATGGAATTAACACCATATGAACTTTTTTATTTTCATCACTCATTAGTATATGTTGACCATATGTTCATTAGTTCATAACAAAGCCTGCAGTCTCTTACCTTTGCTCACAAAACCACACAATTGTTTCTGCAATAAGCCTCACCGAAGCGCAGTTATTAGTGCCACCCCAAAGAAATTAAGAACAGAGCCCCAGCTGAGTACCCTGTTTTCTAGCTTGAATCTCCATTAACAAGATCGATTTCTCTTCCTTACATTCTTTCACATTCTTGATAAATGTCTATCTTTCTTACACATACAAACCTTGCTCACACCAGATTCACTCATAGCTCTTGCCTCTTCTTGAACCAACTTTATTGACTTCATGCTGTTCTCTTCCACCATCTATGCAATCCACCTTTTTCGACTTGTCTTTTAAAAGTGCCTCGCTTTTATAATAGTCATGCCTGGTGGAATCCTGCCCTGGGATGGACTGTACTCCTGGATCATTGTCACAGCACAATAGCAAAAAGGAAAGCTGCAAGTGCTGCTCCTGGAAAGCTGTGTACAAAGTACAACCCAAATAAGAACTCTCCTCCTCTGGGAGTTTTGCATCTCTGCCAAGGCAGAGATAGCAGTACAGCCCAATTCACCAACCACCCTGCTGGGCCTGGTTTGATGCAGACCAATGCATACCTAAATGTTCCTTAGAAATTATTTCTTTACTCAGAGGCATAAATAATGACCACCTACTAGACCATTGGTCCCTAAAGTGTTAATATAGAACAGATACCATAGAAATCTGCTTTTTCATTTGGGTTTGTTGTTTGTTTTGGGGGGTTTTTTTTGCACTCAGTGACTAGCCATCACTGCAGGAAAACCCAAATCCCTTTTTGCCTTAGAATTTAATTCTTTATTCACCCTATGTTCCTCAATAAATATGTTCATTTGGAGTGCTAGTTTTATCCAGCTAATACCCAACTGCTGCTGAGTTAATCAAACAGAAGCAGCAAGGAGGCAAAGGCAGAGAACAGACCTGCCACTTACACACTTTGCAGCCAGTGATGGGCAGGCACCCAGCCTTGCTTCAGATTAAACGGTCAAAAATTAGATAGATCCTTATCCAGAGTACATTTCTGTCTCTGTCTGACAAAAAAAAAAAAAAAAAAAAAAAAAAAAGTACTGAAAAACTTGAATAATGAGACATTAAAATAGCATTTTTGAAATATGAAAAACTCACACACAAAAAAACAACAACAAACAAAAAAAAAAAAAACAACCCAATCCAGAAAACCAAAAGCTATCCATCCCCAACAAGGAGACACAGAGATGCAAGAGACACAATTTTGTACATTTCTGCTCTGCCTCTCCCCACATTCCCTTCATTTCTACTGAACTCCCAAGCTCCCAAATGATTTTGTTAGAGGTGGAACAAGGGAAAAGGCATTGGGATTCCACAGAAATGGAATTTCTTAGGGAAACGATTACTCCCTGACCCAAAATGTGTCAAGGATCTCTGTGCATGAAATTCAGTCTGACCATGATCACATTTCTGGAAAGGTTAAGGCTTCCTGGGGCTCTGCTGAGACTTGCAGGTTACACTGTCCAAGCAGCCCTATTCAAACTCAAGACAGAGCTTTAGTATTCCCTGGCTATCTGATTCTCCATCCTCCTTCATGTCTAGCTCTCTTCAGAGAATAAATGAAAAGGGCAATACTTCACTCAACAATTGCTACAATCAGATGCAGCTTAAAGAGGTAACTTTCCAAACAATGTTGCTGTCACCATTGTTGAAAGTGCCTCCTTCACAAGAATCTTTTCTGTAATTGTCTTCCAAATAAGCCTGGAATAAGATTTCCAAATATTGAAGCTTCCCTTGAACCATAAATTCTAATTTTTAGTCATCTTTGGGTAAAGCTGGTTCACAGTCAAATGAAAAATCTGTCCTAATTGATGGGGTTTGACTCCCTGTTTCTCATCCTTTTCTATTCAGTCCTGTGAAAGATGGAACAGAAAATTTAACTCTAGATGTTGGAGACTGGCAAACTGAATAGCTTGCAAAATCAAGCAGGTCTCTTAAAACAACAGATTTTCTTTCCATCAGACAAAATCCTATGCAATGGAGACCCATTAAATGAATACCTGAGAAAGTTGGTCTCTAGTGCATCTAACACAATGGATAAAAGAACACTGTAAAATTAATCTGTCAAACCAAAATATATTTCATGTAATGCAATGGCCTGCTTAAATTAATATCACTCACTCAAGAGAACTGCTAAAGTATTTTGGTGCAATGTGGATACATATTTAACAGATTCATACTTCAGATGTAATAACCCTTTAGAGATTTACTATGCTTATGGCTTAAAAATCAGGCCATAAGACTACTGACTACTAATAGGGACTTTATTGATGCCTGTTACTGTGCAGAAGAAAAAAAAGTGTAGTACACTGATATTGACTTTCACAGCTCTGACTATTCCATGTATATGTTTTTTCTTGTTGTGAGGGGACTTCTGACTTCATTGTATTTCTTATGCAAAACCACTAAAGCTGTCACCAAAGGCACTTTAGGTAGTCAAAAGGTTATCTGAAAAAGAAACCAAAACTTTATTTAAAAAAATTAAATTTTCCTCTTTTTCTTTCCTAAATGAAATTGTTTGGGGTAAAAGTAAGGTACCAGTGTGAATGTAAAAGACTTCTGTAAAATTATTGAGTTTACTAATTTTATAAAATTTGTAAATTACAAGTTCCCTAAACTCTTCTGCGATGTCCAAGATACTTTGTATCAGTCAGGAATCAACATATTAGTTAACATTCCATCCTCTACAAATTGTGTGCATAACTTTCCTACAGAAAGTTCTTGAAAACAGAGATTCCCTGAACAGCAGCACTCTCAGACCTGCTGGAGGACAACATTCAGATCCTCTCCTGAAAACCCCCCATTGCAGTCATTTGTAAAGCCAATCACTCAAATAAAATCATATCAAGTCAGCTGACCTCTACTGTCAAGAAGGAATGGAAAAGAAAAGCAGCCTCTTAATTAGGAAGGCTCAAAATCATATACAAATTCATAAATCAATGGCAATCACTCAGAAGCTGATAGGGAACCAGATACTTATTAGTGAATTAATGTAACTCGCTTCATTCAGCTGCCACTCTTAAACAATTTCTGTCACACATTTTGCACCAAGTTTCAGGCATGTAGTATATTGCGTGATGCAATTGGGAAATCCCAGGGGTATGGATAACTGTAGCATCATTAGAGATTGCAGATGACATTCATATTCATATTAATCATTCTTTCTCTTACCCTTGGCACAATTAAAGGATACAGCAGCCTTCAAAAGGTACATCTGTCCCACATAAAACTTCACATTCTGAAAAAAAACCCAAACCAAACCAATTTAGAGTAGAATTAAAATTCAAAGTATTTTCACAAGAAGGAATTTCTGGGATAAAAAAATAAGGAAAAAATGTGTCTCTGTTTCCTGGTTGATAAAAGTCTTCCACAGCAAATTAAAATTGCAAAGTCTGTTCATATGGGAAGTTGAAGAATTCTAACTTTTTTCTCTCCTGTGAAAAAATACTGATTTTGAAAAAATAATTCTCTTTCAGATAGTCACTTCCACAGAAAATCACTCCTCAGCCACTGTTAAGCACAAGAAGTTATCCAGATTCTCTTAAAAGGTGACATAAATTGCATGAAAGTGTGCCATGAATTATTTTGTTCATTTTATTGTAACACAAAATGTCTTACCATGTCTCTGTAGTGGCTAGCAGTACCTTCTTGATTTAGCTGGGAAATGCAATGGAAAAGAGAGTTTGCAGCAATGCATCTTCAGGAACTACTGATACCGTGGGACAACGTTTCCTAAATGCACTGACACAAAGTGTAGCAGGAGTGTGAAACTTCCCATTTGAGCAGTGTCAGAACTTTTCCGCTCACAAAATGCTGAAATTTCAGCAAAATACATATGATTTTGTAGCATGTTTGCATTTCACTTGAAAAATAAAATGGGTAGGATGAGCGTTTCCAGAGAGGTTCTGCTAAAGGGTAAAAATGGCTGGCAGAAGTTCAATTTTAAGACCATTGCTTGTCCCTTTGGGATATACATCTACCACTACAGAAGCAGACACTCTCCAGAAATGATCTGGGAAAGCAGTAAAAGCTCATCACAGTGAGAATAATGTGACCTTGCTCCCAAAGAGAAAAAACAGATTCACCAAGCTATATACCACCTGGAAGGGCTTTACAGGTCAAACTTTAAATATATTCAGTGAGAGAAGAGTTTATTTTCTTTTTGCCTCCAAGAAGCTCCACTGTATAACTAGCTCTGCTTGTAGGATTTATTGCACCTATACCAAGTGACGGTCTACACAAAGCTACTCGTGTGTTGTGAGGCCGGTAGATATGCTGTTAGATGAAGGCATGAGGGAGACATCACCTGTGCAATACATTTCTTCACCCAGCTGATGGCATTTCATTGTTTCCCCACCTGGACACAGAAAAAGTGCGTCAAGGGTCTTAGGAATCAAGACTGTGAGATAAGATACAAGGGAGCTTTTCCCAGCTTAAGCCAATACAAGGTGCGGTGAGATTTTCCAGCTGGAAGTTGCTTTTTCTGCCTCTTACATGTGCACTCGTGGCCAATGTGTGAATTTGTCATCAGGCTCTAACAAATTGCTATTTGTTTTGCAGACTGCCTATGTCATCGCCAGCAGGAATGAGCAGAGAGCAGAGCGCAGAGCAAGAGGCATTGCAGCTGGCGCAGCAGCCCCCACTGACAGACATGAGACAACTGCTAGGCTTTAGAATCCCCCTTCTCCCCACACAGGCTGATCCTGCATTGCAAACTTGCAGCCAGGTCTCTTCACACTGTTTTGCATGTATGTGCACTGCAACCTCAGCTTCAGGAGACGTTCCCTGTTTATGGCCACAATTGCTCGTTCCTAGCAGAGAACCAGGCAGCATACCCAGAAATAACCTGAGATTACCAAAACCCTTTCTAGCAAAATCATCCTGCGTGCAACAGAACTGTGTTACCCTCCCGACACTCATGTAATCAATGGCAATTATTCATTAAAATCATCATTCAATAATACTGCTTTTATAAGGCAGTATTAGGAGACAGTGTTACACAGGTCGCAGGGATGCTGTCATTCTTTCAATTTCTCAGACTACAATGGGAGTAATTTCCATAGAGCAACAAATGATGACAGGTGAGTAACTTAAACCAGGATATTTCTATGTTGTTTGAGGAAGATCACTGGAAAGGCTTTCCTTAACTATAAAAGCGTAGGTTGTTTTTTGCTCTTCTCAAGAAATATATATATTTGTCCCTCACACATTTCAGAAGCATCACCACACACCTTTCTGTCCTCTGCTGCTTACTACTGGCAGTAATCAGTGATTCTCCCCTCCCCTCCCCTCCCCTCCCCTCCCCTCCCCTCCCCTCCCCTCCCCTCCTCTCCTCCAGCTCAATATACATATTTACCTAATAAGCCTCCCCATCCTGTCAGTTGAAGGAAAACTTTATCATGGGGGAGTAGAGAGCTAAAAGGACTCATAAATAGACTATTCCTCTCTCCTTTTTTAACCACCGGCTTCTATCTCACTTAGGTGAGCTATGATGATGGCTCTGTCTGGTCTGTAACAGATCCTAATGCCTCATGTGGTCTAAACATCACTAGATTCATCAGACACATCAAGAATGAAGTAGGTGATGCTTTACCATCTCTTACCTCATCAGAACTGCAAACCAAGTACTTATATGACAGTCATAGGTAGAAACACTCTGGAAGCACCTTCCTTACAGTTATTTTAAAAAAAAAAAAAAAAAGTCTTTTTTTAAATAAAAAAGAGTATTTTTTTTTTACCTTGGCCCTTTAGAAAATGCTAATTTAGAAAATGCTAAGCTTTAAAAAATAAAAATTCTGCACTCTGAGTTTCCTGGTGCTCAGTACAAACTGAAGTTAGAGGGTGACCCTATAAATACAAACATACCTTTACCAACCCTGACTATCGATGAAAATATAAAGGAAGAAATAATTTTCTGCTGCAAAATAAAATGTCCCATACATCGCCTTTTACATTAATAGTTTACCAAACACAATTATGTGGCGGATCATTTCAGTGATTTTCTTACTGATCCTGAAAGGAGAGAATTAGCTCTGTAAAACGAAATTAGTCTTGCATACACCCCTGAAAATATCCCTCCTTCTCTCAAGGTGTGTCTCTTCTTTCTCTCCCCAGCCCTCAGGAAAGAGGGGAAGCCTCACCTCAGGTTTGCACCACTAGACAATGGAACTACCCAGTAGGTATGAGAATTCTCTGACTCGGGTCTCTAATAACTTTCTGCGAAATGAATCTACAGGCAAACTCAACAATGTATTTTGAGAAAAGTATTCACGGCAGTCTTTATCCTGAAAGATTTCCAGGTAGACATAAGAAGAACTGAGGAAATCTTATCTGAGCAGCTAAAATTACATTCAAGAAACTGCAAGGGACATAAGCAGATCCCTTCCGGCTGTCCACAGGCACCTGTGACTCCCCCAAGTTGTGATTCATTGGTACCAGAGAACCGAGCAGCAAGTGGACCCAGCCGGGTAAATGTTCCATGCAGGAGCAGCCTGCATCGCATGACCGAAGTGGACAAAATCTAACACGTAGCCTGTCTGCTCCCTGATTAATGCAGACTGTAGTCATCAGCTTCACTGTATTATATCCCACTTTAGAGGAAGGGAGAAGAAAAATATCGGGCTGCCAGGTAAATACCTCATGTGTCTCCTGAGAGGACACGAACTGCTCAAACTCACAGAGGTGTAACTGAGTTCTGTCATCTGCCTTTCGTGTGGCTGTTTTTCTCTCTTAATCTTCATCATTTGGGGGTTTTTATCATTGTGAGCAGTCAGAACTTGGCTAGGGACGTGATCAGTTCCAAGTCTCTGGGTTTTGGGGGATAAGAAAGATCAGAGAGGTAGAGTTTAGATCACTCGCTACTGTTGACTAAATCTTCCCATTGAAAACCAGAGGGGGCTTTGCCTGCCCATAGGATTGAAGGTGAAAAGGGAATAAAAAGTACATCTGTCTCTGTACTACATGGGTTCAGAGGTAGGATGACCCTCAGATGAGAGCCCACATACTGACCAGCTGCCCTGGCAGCCAAAGGGCACTGCTGCAGCCAGTGGAGTGAACCCCTTTGGGGGCAAGGAAGAGAGGAGGGTTTCAAATATATTTCCTTTAAATCCAGGACATCCTTTTACCTTGGTCAGGTGAAAGACAGCAAGGATCTGGATGCTATTCCTTTACCCAACTTATTCTCCTAATGAACCAGGTCATTTTGTTTCCACCTTGCATTTTACAGTTTCTCCAAATGAAGGAAAAAGATTTCTGCCTTAAGGTTCCTTCCTGAGTTATACAAAATGAATCATCATTTTATGCAAGAAAGAAAGTTATCTCTTGTCAAAAAAAAAAAAAGAAACAAGGGATGTCAGAGATTCAGCAAATGCAATGTATGGACTTCGTGACTCCTAAGGTAAAATAAAAACCCAGTCAGCACATTGTGCCTTGGGTCATTTAAAATCAGTACCATTTTCATTCTCAGCTATGCACCCTGTCCTGAATTCACAGGAGCTGCTGTCATGGCTCTTTGTTCTTAAATCTGTGTGAAACATTGCAAAGATGGAAACTGCTCTGCTTCTCCACCCTCACCGCCTTCAGGTTTATTCTCCTTCACTCACTATTGTTTCTCTTTAGGTTGTGGGTTTTGGGGGTTTTTTTTGTCCACTCCTCCATGCTTTTGCCTTCAGCTCCCCACTTCTCCTCAGCCCCTTTCAGCCCTGTCCACTGGTCTCCGTTCCTCTTTATTTACATCACTTGTCTTTCCCCTTTCCTGCTTTCTCTATTCTGCTTCATATTGCTCACCTGCACTTTATTGCTCCACAACAGTAATTTTACCTGCTGGATTAGAACATTAGCTGACACTGAATTATATTCCACACTGAGTGCAGCATGATGTTGTAACTCACAGAGACCCCAGGACCTCTGCTATAGGTACAAGCTTGAACTGTTCATGCACACTTTTGATCTGGAACACTGTAAGTGGAAAATAAGTTAAAACAGGCTAATTATAACGTGTCAAGGAAACAATTAGATGTGAGATATAGAAAATGTGTGGAAGGAACAGATAGAATATCTGGACATTAGAAAGGAAAATAAAAATAGACTTTATAAGACTGTCTTTAGACAGTGGTAAAAGGATGGCCAAAGAAAAAAAGAGGGAAAAAAAAAAAAAAAGAAAATGTGAAGAAACAAAGAGAAAGAAGAAACAGCTAATACTCAAAAACAATTCCAGCAGCACCAATGTCAACAGTGACAGAGCCAAAGAAAGAAGCTGGAAGCACTTGGCACAGAGGATTAGATGAGATGGAGATGGGGGAAGGAACGATAAAAATTATTGAATGCAAGAAAGGAAAGTGCATCAAGATCTAGGCCTAGCACTGATTTTATGGGACATTAAAGCCAAATTCATTGCTATGATTCTAAAAGAGTGATGGGTTTTCTTCCTATTAGTGACTTTTGGGGTCCAACTACTAGGTCCATTTCAGAAGAACAGTTCTACCAGGCAGGGTACAACAGTAGCTGCCTAATCTTCACCAAACCTCATTGAAACTGGGTGGTTTTCAACTGGCTTCTACAGGAGCTGGTAGAATTGGATCCTAAAAGAAATAAATTTGTAGTACTGGTAGTGCTGGTTGGGTATTTTGCAGAAAAAGTGCTTTTTTCAAAGAAATTTCATCAAAACAGACTCACTCTGCAGCAATACGGAATATTGAAAAGAGGGCATTTCCAAGACGAAAAAGAAAAATCCTGACAAGGATTGGTTAAGACAAATGACCACTCATTTCACTCCTCCAGACCCAGCTCTTGCCTGACTATTTAAAACATTCATTTCCCACATGCAGGTATGCCCAGGTAAAGGTGCGTACAACACTTTGTTGCACAAGCTTGAAGGAACATCCCCTTCAGGTGGCTGCAGGAAAAGTGAACAAAGAAAAAAGGATAGATAATCTATTTAGGCAGATTTCAAGGGTAAATATAGCAGAAAACTCTTGCTGTACTGGTATGTCCTGAAATGTCAGTATAGCTGCAGTGGCAGGGTATTCACCACTTGCTCAAATGTTGTGTTGTTCTTGTTTCAAATCGTGCTTTTATGGTCACATCTTTGTCATGGGAGGAAATACTCTCAAGAAGTGTGTTTCTTCCCTTCTCTGATTTGTCTTGGCAGGAATACTAAAACCACCTCATAACAAATACTTTGCTTATTCGTATTTTCCAATGAAAGTGTATCTTTGGAGTTTTCCCTATCATACAAGCTAACAGTATTTCTTACTGGTTAGAAGAATATCACAAAGCAAAACAATCTTCTCTAATGGCTAAGCTGCCTGACCTTGTGCCTGTAGTAGTGCCAGAAGCACGGCTGGTTTTTAATGATACTTTTTCACATCTTTTCAATGGAGTGCTATGGCAGAGGCCAGAAGGAATGACCCAAAGGAGGAAGCTCTCTGTTTACCTACTGTCAAGAAGGCACAGGGGACCGTAGGCTTCCCCACAGTATTTTGTAACCCTGCCCTTAGAGGATCACCTCTAGACACAGGGGGTCAGCTCAGTCTCTGTGCTCATTAACTCCATGACCTCTCTGCTGAGACAATACTTTGGGTGTATTTTAGTAAAAGACACAAGCATGGCTCAAAACCTTCCTTCACTTCTCCAGCTTCAGCTGAACTGCATGTAACCGGTAGGGTGCTGTTCCTCAATGGTGAGATAAAATGCCAACAGCAAGAGATTTAAGGCTTTTTTTTATCAGTTAAAGGGCTGGTGCTGTAAATACTTCCCATGAAGGGCTGAGCAGCTCTGATGCTCCCTGGCCTTAGTGGAGAAGGACTGTGCTACTCACCAGTAGAGTCAGCTTTGCAAAGCAAAAGTGTCTGTTAGGGCTGAGGGCACACAGGGCACTTCTGCAGCTTGCCTCTAGCACAAGCTCCTTACCGAGGTTTGATAATGTCATTAAACCCTTTCTGAGAAGACCCATTAGTTAAAATTTGCACATTGTTAATTGCAAAATGTTCTCTTATTCCCTAATCAGACAAGATTTTATTTGCTAATTTTCCTTCCTGATAGAGTGGGAAGGTGCGTTGTGTAGTCTCAAGCGCAGCACAAAGAGCATGACCAGTAAATGATACCTCTTCCCATCTTCAGAATAAAAATCTGCAAATGAAATTCTGTGTGTTAGCTGGGAAATGTTATGCTCATTTTTTTTGTGACCAACATTTGACCAATGTCTTTATCCTGCCAATCCCACTGCTCTTTATTCAACAATAAAATACACTCAGCATTTTCATTTAGCAGGAATATATTCTGGGAAAAAACAATAAGGTGGCATTTTGAACAGAAGTATTTGTGAACATATTGCTTATTTTTTTATTAAAAAAAAAGTAAAGGATGAAATTATCAACCTCACTTTAAGTTGGCATTAGTTTGGGGAAAAACAGTTTGGGCTTCAGGTTCACTGTATGACAAAGATGATGGTACCACTGGCAGAGTTTGTGAGGAGGTACAACCCTCAGCTTCAAGGTCAAATCCATTCTCAATGAGTCAGTTAAATTCTTCTGATGTATATTCATCATATACATTCATGCTGGACCACCCAAGCCAAACTTAATTGATATAATATTGTATGCACATGAATGTGGGTTGAAAAAAAGTATGCCATGGACAGCAGATTTTTTCCTTAATCTAAATCCAGCATTTTTGATGGGTGACATATTCTACCTTCCATTTACTGAAAGCAAACATGGAATCTAACCTTTCCAAAAATCTCAGTGTGGTCTGAATTTCATGTTTCAGACCTGTTCAGATATTAACTGATCTTGAGGGAAATTTGCATCCATTAAAAAAAATGTTAAATCATGTCAAATTATTGACAAATTCTCAAAAATCAAGGAATGGCACTGAAATTCTGAGGCAAATATACCACACATATCCCCCAGTATAATAATTCTAGGGAAATTTTACAAAATAATCCTCAAAAAGTACCACGTTCTCTATATTTTTTTCCAAAAAAACACAGGGAAATGACATTTCCTTTGCAACTGCCGTTGAGTCAAGCACTATGGATCAAATTCTGCACTGCTAGACATAATGCTATTGTGCTAGCACTTTATACTAGGAAATACTTTTACCAAACACGTTAGAACTTCTTACAGTTCTGATAAAACCTTTTGCTGCTGTTAGAGAAATATTTTTCTGAATAAGCACATGTATTATGCCATGTAAAAATAGCCTTGCTTTTTATTCAGTACAGAAGGAGTTAAGACAGGATAAAAATGTACTCTCTGAATCAGAGAAGTATTTTTTGAGACACTGCTTTGGAAAGGAAAAAGCTTGGTTGGTTTTTGTTTAAACTAAAACCGGTGTTGTATTGACATGTCTGGATTAGGCTTTCAATGCATTTTTCCAACCTGTTGGACACCTTCCACAGATTATAAAAAGACACCACAAACAGAAGTGAAGAGAATGTTACTTTTGTGCACTAATTTCTCCCCAGGGGTTTATAAAGAGGGTCCATACACATTTTTGTGTAAAGATACAGGACAAATTTATTACAACAGAGAGGAGCAGTAAAAGTAAATTTATTATCATTTTTATCATTCCTGGCAGTTCTTGCAGCAGACAGCCCAGGTCCATGAACTGTGTAAGGCTGTTCTGTGACTCAGAGCTTCCACATCCAAGCAGGTTTGGGAACTGAAATTTACTGCTGCTGTCAAAATGGTCTAAAAGAATCGGACACCTCTTCTAGCACAATCTGTGTTCCTGCACACAAAATATTAGAAAGAGGGATCTGGGGGAGGGTTGTTTTTTCCAGAAGCAAAATAAATTTCCTTTCCTGAAGAGTTTAACTGAAAAACTAGATAGTGTGGGGTGGTTTGTTGTTGTATTGGGTTTGTTTTGTTTAAATTGATAGATGCCTTTCCTCAGATTGAAGATTCTTTTGTTAACTCTGGATCATTTTTATCCAGTGTCACTGACATAGCAGCTCAGTGTCTGAGGACAGGTGCTGGGAGATAACAGCAGCTTCACAAAAAGCAGACTTTTCTGAGTCAATCGCTTTTCCAGAAGAAGCAAGCCCAGTGATTCATGCTGTTGTCACACAGTATTCCTGCAATACCTTCTTCATTCTTGAAGTAAGCCAGTCACCCACTCTCTAAGAACTGAGGAAACATCTTCAGTCTTTGGAATGAGAAAAATTCAGAAAAAAATAGTACTCTTCCATTGCAATTATTATTCCTGATCTGATCTGCAGGCATTTCTGACCTATTCCTTGTCTAACAGAAAGCGTGTAACCCTGAGTATGGCAGCTCTTAAAACTGCATTGTTATACAGTTCAGGAGCAAGGGGTTTAAAAAAAAAACAGCTAAAATATATTCCTATTAGAAAATAGTATCTTTCTAAAATCAGAACTGTTGCTGCAACAATCAGAAGATTCAGTCTCCTTTTCCATTGACTAATTACACTGACCAAATTCTGCCTTTTTATTTAGAGCATAAGATTCACTTGCTCTTTGCCATTAAGCAACATTGTTCCATTTCAGATTCAGTGCTCCTAACTAACCACAAAGAATTGCCCAGTAGATCCAACAGTCCCCTCTCATTTGTCCACAGCACCTAGAGGATGATGTAGTAGGTTTATTCCAATGACTTTCCCTCCCATAGCCACAGGCAGTGAACACTGTCACCTGGGACTTTGGTCACCTCACAAAGAACCTCCAAGAAGGTACCAAAGGATGTGAGTGGCTCAGTTGCTACATACCTTCCAAATTAAAAGAAAAAGAACCCTCTTTCTGTCCTTTACGGTTATGTCACATTGCAACACCCCCCACTTGGTGCTCAGATCCCAGATTTTATCCACAGCTGAAAACTGACATGTCAGGCTTTAAAAAAAAAACAAGTGGGACTACAAGGAAAGGAATAAGCATAACTAAATATAACTAACTAAATTTATAACAAAAATCCAACAATTCCAGGATTTACCTAAACTCCTAAACTTGAGACATGTCTTTCAGTTGGTTTCAATAATCTTTGGATACATCTATTTACAAAATTTATTAAGGGGAGTTTCATTATAGTATTCTCCAGCTTTCCTGCAAAGAGGAAACATACAGAAGTGAATTGCTTCTGACTTGATTCCTCACCAACACTACCTATCTTTTGGTGGCCTGTGAATGCAACTATAATATTAGGTCATTGTTTTCAAATTCTCTCTGAATTCAGAAACTATTCTTTTTCCACAATCTTCTAAATCATCAAGAATTAGGCAAACTTATTTTTCAAAACAAACCCTCCTGGAGTTCACTGAGTAACACAAATAAATGCACTTAGAGACGTGACTCTGAAACTTCTCCACTTAGCAAACAGAGAGATGATGCTGGCAGGAAAATCAAAAAGCATCAGGGATGCCTGGATATTATGGTATTTTGATTCCAGCTACCAAACCCCTAAGATCACAGACATCTTCTGGATTCATAGCCGTCATCAGCTTCAGAAAGCATTTGACTTTTCTCACTGGGATCAAAGTCCCTTTCCCTGAGGATGAAAGAGAAGGCACAGTGCAGTACCTATCTGCAGTGTGATACTTAACTGTAACGAATTGGACTCCTCCACTCATTTTCCTGCACCTAATAAGCATCCTGCATGAAATTTTGGGGCAATAGAGCACTCACCATACATAAGACAACTCTTGAAAATTTTGATGCACCTTTTATTTCTCCTTCAGAAGACAAAGTTTGGTAATAATTACCAAGTCTGTGAAGGAGAAAACAAAATCAAAGAAGCAACAATGCCTGCATCAAGGATTAAGAAAGTGCATGAGTGAATTATATGAGTTTCTTTTGTACTTATCACAATGATTGCATGCTAATGTATACACTGGATATGCAAATAGTTCATACCAATAATTTTATGAGAGCATTTGCAAGGTCTTTGGAAGATCTTAAAAACTGGACCAAATTCAGGCAACAAAGAAAATTGCCAAATTTGAAGGATTTTTACAGGCAGCTTATGCACGGGAGGAAAGAAATCCCTCTTACAATTTGCTGAAAACATTCAAGGAGAATCCTCATTCTTCTAACTAATTGCTATTTTTGTCAGAAATGTAAGCGTCTGTCATGGCACATCATAAATTGCTGATAACATATCATCAGTGAACATTTGTAAGTGAGATAAATGCAGAAAGTATTTATACTGCTTCCAGACCAATTAACACTATGCCACCCTTCACCACCCAAGTTTGCTGGTATTTGAGTTATTGACAAACTGAAGTTGTCTGCCTTTAAATAATCTTTTCTCTTGTAGGGTATTATTATCCCAGATGCACTGCAGAATTCCAAATTCAAGCCAGTTATGAAATTCTCCCCCAGCTCCCTCAAAAGGGGCCCTTGATCTCTCAAGTACTTCAGCAGCCAGCGCCCACAGTTGCTCTATGGAAAGACGTGACTCATGCCCAATTCATTCATTTAAAATTCTCTCCAGCTCAATAAATTCTGGCAGTCATTCCAGCCCATTCTCTGGGTGTCAGAAACCCAGGCTGTTTTATCTGGATTTTTCTTTGGCTCATTAAATGGAGGAGCTGGATCATCATTACATCCCTATCAATCAGGTGCCATTCACTAAATATTATAGATGAGCCAAGAAAGACGTGTAGGCTTATTTATTTAACACTGAAAAGCAACACACTGTTTGTACTGCTGTAATGTTGTTTTATACCAGCTGACTGGTCAGCCATTACACAGTAATTTACTGGAAATGAGGGAGTTTTAAGGCACAGCTTCAGAAAGTTCCTATAGCACGCAAAAATTCTGAACTATTCTAACCTAGGGTCACTCAAATCAATCCTTGAACTTGTATTCCAAGAAATCCCACTTCTCTAGAAAACTCAGATAACCCATCAACTCACATTGCCCCAGACTGCTTTTTGGAAAGGTAAGTCTGTGTCCTCCAGCAACCACACGGCTTCTTACAACTTCCTTAATGCGCACATGGCTTCTCCTGAGAAATGCCAGGCGATGAGCAGCTTTCTCATTGCTGTTTGAGCACAACTGCCCTTTGGCTCTGGAAGAATTGAACCTATGTCCACAGGACTGCAGACCGGCCTGTCTTTAAAAGTCCCCCGAAGATAAAAGCAGTGCAGACCAGTCAGGAACTAGAAACAAAGCCATGTTTTCCACTATCCCCACTCACATCCTGTACATCCAGCCTGCAAAACTGCTCTCTGGTCCAAAGGACATTAGAAGCAGACATCTGAAGATGGGAAGACATCTGAAAGGGGAGAGGAAAGCAAGTGAGAGCTGCTAGACCTTATCAAGCTCCCATTGAAATAATATTCCCCTTCTGTTCACAATACACACTGAACTAATTCAAAACCAGTCTATCTCCTATCATCTACTGCAGCAAAATGCCATAACTTACCACCATCTCCTAGACAGAGAAAAACAGTAAGGTAGCATTCATCCAAATGGCATGCCTTTAAATTTTCACAGCCTTTGAGACAGTGTGTCCTAAAGTGCCTTCTCAGATGCAGGGACAGGGAATGTTTTGACACTAATTTGAATATATTAATAACAACATTGCTAAGGCTGTGGAAAAAATACGTAAGCTGCAATTTTGTTGTGCTTTCTGTTTTCCAATGCCTCTGCTCATCAGTCTGCTAAAGAATTTTAATGGCCCAGGCAAACATCAAGTGCAAGATGATCTCCCACACTGAAAATGCAAGGCATCCTTTTAGGTTTTTTGCAAGACCTGCATATTTTTACAATAAAAATAATACTATCGGATATACAGAAAGAGTACTTAGGAGCCCTGTCCACTTTTTAAATATTTTTTTGAAAAAATTACAATGCACTCTAACCACTTAAGATGATCCCGAAACCCTACGCAGATGGCAGAACACACATCTCACCTGAAACCATACTTATGATAGCTATCTATCTGAACATGATTTTGTCAGTTTGCCAGCCACCCTTTTTTTTATTATTATTTATTTAAAGCAGTATTTAGAAATGGCTCATTAAAGTGGGAGCAGAACTTGAAAAAAATTTTGCAAAACTGTTTTATCAAAATTTGCAGTTCAGCCCTCTCAGTACCTTTTAGATGGGATTCATCATACCTATCTTTAGCCATGCAGAAATTGGGTGCTTCACCTAAGGTAGGCATCTCTTCTCACTTTTTTTTGCTCACAAAAAGATACAGCCACTCTACCTTAGGTCTACAATTCAATTCCAGATTTTGTATTCTTCCTGAGACTGACAATACAGTCACAGGAAAGGAACTTTCCAGCGGATTGCAAGGCATCCATGATTCAAAATCCCAGTAAAATTAAATGTGAGCTGGAATCCAGCGCTATTTATTGATAAAGGGAATCAAGCATTTACAGGCCAGTGCTTCCTTTTAAAATGTTTTTGTTTACTGTAGTTTTTACATTGAGATATCAGAAACTACACTGCTAAAAGACATGACTTTTTCAAAGAAAAAGTGCATCCTCTGAAAAGGTACTTTTAAAATACACCCAGCAATGCACTTTCAGAGTGCAACAACTCCTTGCTTTGGGTACAACCCCATGTTATGTAGAAATACCAGCATCCGAGTCATGCAGCTGTCTGCAACTTTACCCATTTAAGCAAAATAAAGCTTCTTATCAGTGCAAGATTGGCTTGAGATGCACTTATGGCATCCTCATGGTAACAGTAACATTGCACTTCAGGGTGTTGTTTAGGAAGAAGTAACGTGTAATCAGTAAGTCACACTGAACAGTGATTTCTGCTAAGCACCGGCTTCCTCCTTGTTTGTTATAGCTACACACCATCGATTGCTCTGCCACTGCTCAGATTAGTGTGTAGATCTTTGCTTGGTATTAGACAGGTGTTAACACTGCCTAAGAATCAGAGTATTACTAATTAGGAAATCCGAGTCTGTGGGCTGGTTTCGAACCCTATTGATTTTGGTTTTAATTTTCCTCCTTTTAGAAGAAACCTGGGTTTCTTCTTTATGCAGCTTGGGCACAGGTGTATGAAAAGCAGAGAAGAAAAATCCGTAGTGAGTGTTTATTGTTCCTTCTGTAGGTTCTCAAGGATGAACTCAAATAGATTGTTTGGAGGAAGGTTAATGAATTTAGATCAGGGTTTACAACAGCTGCCAACAGATGGGGAGAAGCTGAGGGGAGCAATCTGCCTGAGGTGAAGAGAGGCTCTTAGAGGAGCAGGAAAGCACATGCTGAGAATTCCGCCTTTTTGACAGGTCAAGTAAAGTGCAATTTATGAGATCAATAAACAGACCTGCCATTATTATGGATTAACCAGGCTTTTCTTCATCTAGAGACTTCTGCAGTACTGGAGAAAATATATAGGATTCTTGGGCCTCCTGAAATAGGCAGTTTTAGGGGGAATATGTGCGGGGGGGGGGGGGGGGGGGGGGGGGAGGCATTCAGCTTTTCCTACCCTCTGTTTCATTAAAATATTCCTGCATCTAAGCCTTGATAAGACAGTTCTTCTTTATTTCAATACTAAACTAATTCATCACACAAAGCTCCTAATGTGATCAGCCCACAGAAAAAAAATTAATTGAAGGTCTGCTTTTTTATCCTTAGAGAAAGAGAATTTTCCTCACAACCTCTCCACTAAGCTTTCTTCCACTTCACACTTAGACGTGTGTCAGCCTGTTCAGCTCTACACCGAAATGATGAAGCAGGCGAGGGCCTCATGCATCTTTACTTTTTATGGTGCTGTGTCCTCCCACAGGTCTCTTACTGTCTGGTTGGGACTGCTTAGCATGCCCTGTCAGAGGTGAAATCATGCTCCTTGGCAAGCTTAGGACTTGGTAGTAGTGAAATAATGGACCTGGAGCAATAGTAGTGTTCAGCAGCCAAATACTGAACACATAGCAAATTCCACTATTATATGTGAGAATGTAATGTTAAAGTTCACAGGAGGAGAGAGGTTGTCTACATTGAGAAGTAGCATATAGGGGTGCTGAAACTACTTACCGTTGAAATTATGAACTTACAAGAACAGCCTGTCTTTTGCTTTGTATTTGTGAAACACTAAGAATTATACAGCATTGCTTCTGACTGAGGTTTCTAAGAGCTGCAACAATACCAATAAGAAAGAATCTTATTGCTTAATTTTTAAGAACATATTCCCATATGAAAAGATAATGTTGCCTTGCTTGGAGCCAATCAAAACAATTTAGATTTGGAGGAAAGGTATTATCAGCACAATCAGAATAAAGCAAAAATGACAGCTCTTACTTCAGACCAGGAACTAAACTATCATTGCTTGTAAGTCTGATGTGAGGTAGGACAAGGCATGAACCTCATGGCCATGTTTGATTTAAAATATGATAATGGGAAATAATTTCTTGTGAAGATTTTGGCTCAAGAAAAAAAAAAAATTACCGACCAACAAAAACTTGAAATCCTCTAAATGATGTATTTTATACATATATATACACATTTATGTATATACACATTTAATCCTGTGCTCCAAAATTTTTGTTTATGTGTATTTATGGGGGAAATTCTATTACTTGAAAAGTAAGAGAAAATGAGAGAAACAATATTTAAATGTCAGTAAACTTTTTTACAGCTATTTTAAGTAATAAATTTAATTTTCGAAACAGATTAAGATCATACACACCATCTGGCCTGTCTTATTCAGGTATACTATTAATTCACTTTTATCCAAATTTATCCAAGAGATCAGATGCCACCATAACCTGAGTAAAAAATGAGTATATATAAGAATTCCTCTGTATTTGTGTACTTTCACAAGTGTCAGTACAACTATTTGTGGCCATCTTGCAGCCCACGCAGTCCTTTATTTTTGGCCCTTCTCCTTGAGGGCTTCAACAGACCAAACACCAAGAAAACCAAATATGCAATTTGAAAGAGTCACATGATTTTAAGATGTAGTATTTCCTTGCTCTTTTTACAATGGTAGGTATGCAGACTACTACAGCCACCACAAGATGCTGGAAGGAGGCTTTCAAGCTTACAGACAGGTGTTGTACTTTCATCCTTCTCACACTCCTAGCCCCAAGGCTGACACCTTCACAAACCCATATGCCCATACATGCAATTTTGGATAGCTACTTCCCTTGTCTATTTTCATGCAATATTCAAATGCCTCCTATTTTTTTCCCGCAGAAAACCTCTATCCAAAAGTCTTTCCATACTTCAATGCCCAACCTTGTGTTCTTCATAACCCTATTTTTTTCCTTTACAGACTCACTCCCATCCACAGAATCCCAGTTTTCATCATCTAGAAAGGAAAAATTTTGGACACACAGAGAAGAGGATACTCAGATAGGTATCTGTCCCCTAGTCAGGTACAGTTCATTGTTGTCTAGACAGTTCTCCATTGCTGGAGGTGTGATGGCAGATTTGAGACAGCTTTAATATTATCTCAGTATTGTCATGGTGGTATGGTGACATAAATTTGAGCGTAAGCCGGACATCAGCTAGAGGTCTACAGTCCCAGTGGATGCCACATCTCTTTTAATGATCAAGTGATATGAAAGCAATCTCCTACACAGTTTGCATCATATTCTGTTTGTGGTGTTACATACTTTACAAAACCTGGTTTGCAGACACAGCAGTGTCATTAAGTCACTTCATCTTTCTCAGTCCAAGTTGTGATTTCTGTGTTACACCACTTAGAGTGTGCCATAATGCATTCAGAACAATATACTTGTACAGATATTTGAATTATCTTTGTTCTTGGCACAAAACTAAATGGTGGTAATACAGAGCTCAACAGGGTAGCAAAAGCTACCTGAGAACTATTTCAAGCTATTTGCCTGTCCTGAGTCCCAGGTCACTATACCTGCTGCAGATATCTCAGTGAGCTAATCCCTGTGAGACAGACCCTGCGTTGTGCATGGTTTGGAAGCTTACTGTAAAACAGAAAAAAGTGAGATGTTCTCTATTCCACAAAATATTTCCCAAGAACAAACTTATTAGGAACAGTGTAATAAGAAAGTATATAATCAGAAGTAGCACTGGTCTCATTATAAGTCTAGGGGTCTCATGTACCTGACAATTTTAAAAACACAGTTTTAAATGTATTTGCTATAAATTCCACATCTCAGGTCACTCAGCGACAAACTCAGGTGTAGCTTCTGCAAGGTACAGTATCATCTTACAGATGGGAAAGGGACGTGAGGAAAAAAGATGTAGTCTTCTTTTTAAAAAAATAATGTAGGCTAAATAATAACCTACCTGTATTGGTACACTATATCTTTCTGGGATTATTGTGGGTTATTTTTCCTGTCTTTTTTATGGAGTTATTTTTAAAGTTGAGTCACTTGCAAATCATATTATTTCAAGTCCAGAAATATGATCTCAATTATGAGTGTTTTCCCAAGTGGTAGATAGTGTTGCTCTTAGTTATTCATGCACATGTTTTACAAGTTTTGTCTGAGGGCTGCAGGCCTGTTTGTTCTTCACAGTATAAAGAAAAAATTCAACAAATGATCTTATAACACAGTTTGAAGGGCTAATGAATGGTGAGGAGGCAGTGGGTGGTGTGAGAAGAATGGGACTATCCTTCATCTAAATATGAAGCACTGCCTGCCTAACAGATTTTTGTATATCTGTTTAGGCTGTTACTTCAAACCACCTTCCGAAATTCATTTTGGAGTGTGTACTTTCACGAGCTTGCGGATTTTCAAACTGCAGGAGACTGAGAGGGAGAACCTGTGGAATATCAAGGTAGGCAGGAATCCAGCCAGAACTAAAATTTGCTGGTGGAAGAAGTCTTGCAGCACTTAGATGCCAATGAACTGGAAACAACTAGTCATCACAGGCTGCTCCAGTACTGAAACAGCTATCATGAGAAGAGTTCAGTTGCTGTGCAGTTAGGTAGCAAAGAGGTCTGACAGAAGACTAGACACCCATTCCTGTCTTTTCCACTGTTGTTTTACTCTGCATTTCATTTCAACATTTTCAAATTGAAATATTTCAGCTTCAGCATTTGCAATTGTTTTCCATTTTGTAATTAAATTGTATTTTTAAAGGGGTTAAAAAACCATGGGGAAAAATTGTCCATGTTTCATTTAATCAAAAATACTTTCTTCTGGTTTGATGTTATGCCATTTTATTGAGAAGGGTTGTAAAGGTTTGTTATCCAAACAAAAAATCAGTTACCAATTAATATAAATAAATATTTATACTAGAATTAAATAAATCCAAGTAAGCAACAATTTTATCAAGTTAAATAATAAAGTAAAAAAACAAATGTTTTAAAGCTTTGTTACATAATCTATAGTTAAAACTAGAGCTGTGAATAAAATTTCATAAATGTAGGTAGATAAACATGGACTGCCTTTATTGGTCTGCTTTTATGCACTCATAGAAGCTGGTATGAATAAAGTTTCCTATCTCAGGGAGCTGTTTTTCCATGATTATTGCACACTACAACTTCGGATAGTCTGCTTCTCTAATATCCACAATCTTCCTACCACACACAGTCTAAGATGTATGAGTTAAAAAGAAGGTGGTGTTCCTCACCAGCAGAGAACAGCCTTCATCCAGGCTTCACTGGTTTTTAGGCATCTGCAAGTTCACCATTCAGTCTAAAGCAACTCAATAGGATCCCTCAATAGCAATACAAGCATCTCTGGAGTGAGATTCACCCATCTGAAGTAAGGGATCCAAAGCAGGTCATCTGAATTACCCTCTGTTCATTATAGAAGAGCCTAGATAATACATTGTGAACTTTTAGAAAGCAAACTTAACATGAAATTAATTGTGTCTCTTGCTGTGTAATGTTTGTCTTCAGAAACACGGAAATAAGCATAAGATTTAAGCAGCAAAATCCCTTCATTTTCTACAGACATTTAGAGCTCCTGGGCTAAAAGGTGTTGCCAAAAGTTAAGAGAAGTATTGATCAGTATTTCTAGGCTGCAAGTGTAGATTAAACTATGCTCTTTATTATTATACTTTATTCTTAAATGTAAAGGGTTTTTCTATGACTCCAAGAATGCAAAAGATAATACTGCCTTGTCAGAAACATAAACAGTTTTTCTGTTCTTACAAATTTTCAGTGACAGGATCTATGTGCTGCATTTCCTTATGGTAAACAAATAAAAAATAGTCTTCTAGTACCCCACCTTAAGACACAAACATTTCCATGGTGCTTCCTTTCAAAGGCTGAGTGTTCATAGTCCTACTTAGATCAGCCATCCTGTGCGGGTTCCACATTACCTCCCTGTCTTCCTCCTCTTAGAAAAAACTGCTGTGCTCATTGAATTATTAAGACTTCATCCAGACCTGTCCTCTGTATTTACAACATTATAACATAATTGGAAAATGATTTAGCAACAGGCTGTGAGTAGAAAAAATCAATAGATCTTGATAATGAGATGTCCTGTGTGTTCCTAATCAATTATTAATAAAAAATATATTACAAGAGGTGCTGCACATGTTACTAATCTTGCAAGCCCATATTTTGTTTTCCTATTGTACTAATAAGGTCTTGTGAGGAAGGGTAAACTCTGTTTAAACTATCATTCATCTTCATTTCCTATCCTGCCAAGTCCCTAAGCAAGGCCAGAAGGGCATGAAGCTTTTGTGAAATAATAAACTATTCCTTACTCAGAACATTGATGATATTATCTCTACTTCACTGATAGAGCATCTGCTTTCTACCTCATTAATCACAAAAATTAAAATGCTATAAACCCTGTTCTTGAATCTTAAAGAAACAAGATTTAGTTTATTTTGGTCTTATCTTTTTTACAAGCTCTACTCTGCCTGCTGTAAATGGCAAAACTGTTTTCCCTTCATGTCCTTATAATTCAGTATATCTACGCATAATTCAGTAATCTATACAAAGTAATTTTTTGCTCTTCTTTTGATCAGATTATTTTGCTTTTTTAAAAAAAAACTCCATTGACATGCAGATTAGACACATTCTCTGTGCTGTTAATTTTCTTTTTATTTTTGTTTTAAGTCTTTTAATACACAAGAAGAACACCAGGGGTAACAATATGCCATTTAGACCCTAACCTGTGCTAAGTGCATTATAATCGCACGGCCTCAAGAGAAGCAACAGTAGCAGGAAAGTCTGAAACCTCAATCTGAAAGTCATGTTTAGCTCCCCTTTAGTCTGGTGTCCCCAGTAACAAAGTTAGAGTTTTATGATACGTTTCTGTAGTCCATAAGATAATTCACTTTACTCTCTCAAAATGATAGAAAGTAATTTGCGAGATTGTAGTCAGGAATGCAGACAATTACTGTTGTGAATAAAAAGAGAAGAGACTTTTCTAACAATTCAGCACTTTTTCCTTTCCATTCCTCTGTATTAATACATTTTTCAGTCAGGTTTCAGCCATGCAAGACTTCAGATACGTGTGATACCTGGAAAAGAAGTAACAGAGGATGGCAGGTTTCTGAATAGATGGTAGTGTTTATTCAGATGCATGACATGATTTACAAAGCTCTTAGTATGCTGAATTTGAAACTGTTATTCTTCATCAGCCCAATGATAAATATTTGTGAAGCTTCCTTAGAAGGTCAATGGTAGGGATTTTTAAATGCCTTAAAATGTCTATTAATTTAACTTACAATCCAGTGTCTAGAAATATTTGATTACTTAACTGAAAGCTATAACTACCGTAAGAGTCATGTTGTCAGTAATCACCTCATACTTCTATGAGGCCTACATCTTTTATAAGGGAAGGCAAATGATTTATGATAAAGGTGAACAGCTGGAAAATGAAACTAGTCCTTTTTTTGTCTTTTCTTAACCCATGTTTCTTTATATTTGTTTTGACGTCAATGTTTTGGCTATAAAGGTTCACCCACAAAGTTACAGAGTGATTTGCAGTTAGTGGTGGTCATAGGAAATGACATGAGAGAGGGTGCAAGGTCAGCCTCGAGAGCCAGCAAGACTCAACAACAACAAAAAAAAAAAACAAAACAAACAAAAAAAAAAAGTCTAAGATTGTAGCTGATCAAGCAATTGCAAAATCACATGATTAATGATGCATGTTTCAGGGTGTTTTAATGGCAATTGTATTTTATTTTTGTTGTGGATTCCCAATTATTGGTATGGATTTGGATGAGTCTCAAACTTTCTCCACAAAGGAGGACTAGAAACTAGCCTTCCCGCAATATCTGAAATTCAGCATCCACCACAGGGATTTATAAAAATGACCAATACTGAGGAGACCGGCAAGAAAAATCAAACGAGTTGGCAACACCACCTACAAAAAGCTGTCCTCCAAGTGACCAAAGTTCATACCTCAACAAAAAAGAAACATCAATTTCAGAACTATCATTTTTACAGAGTCATCCTCACATACTCATTGTTTTATAGCTAACATTTCATTTGGATCAAGTCTGCTGTCATTTTGACTGAAATGAACAACTGACCTCATTATCTTTGTGACTGTCAGCACACGCATCACAGCTTGCAAAGGTCACAGCAGTGCTCATGTCAATAACTCCAGTTGATTGTCAACTTTTAGAGGTCATCTTCCTTGCACTCTTATCTTTCATTTTGAATGCTGGCCTTCTTGATTATGTAATTAGGAACTTTATGTAGTCAGTGATTGAAGTAGCCAGCAGTACGTTCCTAAAGCAATTAAAGATGACCAAGAGAGGCTAAGTATTTTTTTTCAACACAAACAATTCTGTTTCTGAAAGTCAATCCAACCTCAGGAGTTGAGGCAGAGGAACAATTCAGGCAGAGTTAAATATGTATTTATTTGACCATCTAATGTCTTAGACATAAGCACAGTAATATATATGGAAAACTATGAAATATGAGTTCAAAATAATACTCATAGAACCCAGGCAGTGATAAGCAAGACTTGCTTCTGCGGCACAGTCATAAACAGGGCCCAATATGCCATCGATGGTAAAGGGAATTCTGTCCCAGTTCAGATTCTCATTTTGTGCCCAACACTGAGCTTTGTAAGAGTCATTTACACTGATACCAATTCCTGCATTATTCCTCTCACGTGCTGAGCTGCTGAGCCTGTGCCTGGGCAGACTGCACAGGGTTTCACACAGGACTGATAGTGTTCTGTCCTGGCTTCAGGGGGATGGAGTTAGTTTTCTTCTCAGTAGCTAGTACAGTGCTGGGTTTTGGCTCTGATCTGAGAACAATGTTGACAGGACACTGATGTTTTCAGTCGTTGCTGGGTGATGCTTACACTAAGTCAAGGACTTTTCGGTTTCTCAGGCCCTGCCAGCCAAAGGGATGGAGGGACACAAGAAACTGGGAGGGGGCACAGCCAGGACAGGTGACCTGAACTAGCCAAAGGGATATTCCATACCATAGGATGTCATGTTGAGTACGTAAACTGGGGGAAGAAGAAGGAAGGAGGGGACATTTGGCATCATGGCACTTGTCTTCCCAAGTAACTGTTATATGTGATGGAGCCCTGCTTGACTGGGGATGGCCCATGGGAAGCAGTGAATGAATTCCTTGCTTTGCTTTGCTTGTGTGCGCGGCTTTTGCTTTACCTATTAAATTATTCTTATCTCAATCCTCGAGTTTTACATTCCTTTCCGATTCTCCTCCCCATCCCTCTGGGTGAGGAGGAGTGAGCTAGGGGCTGCATGGTGCTCCATTGCTGGCCGGGCTTAAACTGTGACACATTCCCAGCCCTTTCAGCAGAGAGCTTAAAGGCACTAGGGCAAACAGGCAAAATACAGCTGAGCTAGCTAAGACAGTTACCACAATATTGTATAATATTATGCAGAAAAATAAGTTATCTCATGATGAAGGAAAAGGGGGTTCCTTTTCCTGCCTGTGTGGAAAGCAAATAGAAAGTTATAGCTCTACTTTCATTCATAGTGCTGGACCACACAAGTCCCTTGATCATATCACAACTTATCAACACTAAGCAAACAGCTGATGATGACTTCAACTTCAGAACCTTTAACAAAAGCACCAGATGTCTTATCTTTGGCCTTTCTTTCTGTTTGTATCTCCATTGTTAAAGATCTCCATTTTAAACTCACAGTGCTGTCTCTGCTTTGAGGAAGGACACAGTAACACACGTGCCCGCAAACTGGGAAATCCTGGTACAGCTGATGATTACCACCCTATTTTTGCTCTCTCATCCCAGAGTTACACCCAAGAAGAATTAGCACAAGAACAACTGCAGGGATCTTGCACACATGTTGATTCACTACACACATGCTATTCTGGCTCAGGAGCCCACAGCTGAGATAACACTTTCGAAACTGCTGAGTGCTCTGACCTGGGCCTGTAATACAGAGATGATGGAAACAACTTTTGCTGATAATAGATTTTGATTATCATTCTCCCCAGCCAAGTACCTAAACTGTAAAGGACAAGAATATGTTGCTACATAGAGAAATCATTTTTCAATTAATTATAAATTCAGACAGAAAGATTAATGCAGCAGATGTAAATATTTGACAAGGCCATTTAGAAAGCCCCAAGGTATCTCTGAAACCAATAGCCTGATATCACAAAATCAAAACTGCAAGTGCAATTGATTTGGTCCTGGAATGATTCCCAGCCCTGCCTTGCATAACAAATAGGTGTAGTTAATAGCATGTGTTTACACAGTGTTTTATAGCTTAGAATTGCAAAGTAATAATGAGTTAGCCTTTCCAATAGCCCAGAAAAGTGAGCAGTTGTAAGGCCAATAAGTGCAGAGAGATTGAGAGGATGGCCCAAAACCCTTTGCAAGAAACAGAAGAAAGAACCTGAAAAAAAGTCTCATTTACAACACTCAAGCATGGAACTTTAAAATGATCTTTCCCTTAACTAAATGCAAACATACGCTTCTTTTAAAACCATAGAGTATTACAAAATTCTTTTCACTCCTTTAGGCATTTTGTTAGTCAACATTTGAAAATGTCTCTAAAAGCACTAGTTTTGACTGTAAGCTGCAGGAACAGGACTGTGTGTCTAACTGCACTCTGAACTGCATGGCCATGTTAGCTCAGCACTATGCAGCAGCAAATCTCTCCTGTTTCACACAGCTTTGATAAAGTTATTGCTTGCAGACAGACATGCTGCCAGCAGCTCACACAGAAGAAGCACAGACCTACTCTGATCCAAATGCTGTTCAGCGACACCGGCGTGCTCAAGCTGATCTGCACAACCTCCCAGCCACTGCCTGGGGAGCAGGCACAGCCCTGTGCAAACCCCACCACAGCATCTCTAGCTCAGTGCTGCCTTCTGCCCTGAGCTGCCTGGGCAGGGGTCTACACAGCTGTGCAGTACCTCTGCTTTGGACAACCCCATGAGATGGTGCTAACCACAGGGACAGTGCTCCCCAGATCATCCTTTAAATCTTCATACCCAAAGTTTTCCCCCTGAATTAATGCTTTTTACACCTCAGATCTTTTCCTCTGCCATTTGCTAAACCAAGGTGCCACTGAAGAACTGTGTAAGGCCCAGGACCAGTATCTTTGGATTCATAATGTCTGTTATATTCTTTATGAAGTAATGCTGAACACATCTATAAATGTAAGCGCATGAATAGAGAAGCTTCTGCCCCACTATGTATTTCCAGATTTCTGCAAAGCTATCATTATCTCACAGAACATTTCACATTGCAACAAATATTTCTGGCTCACAGGATTTTCTGGAACAAGAAAGAACATGTAGGTGTTGTGAAAGTCTCTCAGTGTTTTGTTCAACTAACAAAGAAATGTGTCCTCACTGAAATCTCTGTCCTACGGCTGGACAAATAGGGCTTGCACTCCAAACATTGCAACAGCTGGAATCTCACGGTATTCTTGTCACCACCAGCCCTACAAACCAAAACCAAAGCAAAAACGAGGCTCCTTCTGGCTAAACTGGTTGGAGTTATGCTAAGCTACTCTCAATACACAACTGACAATCAGTAGTTCCCAAATGCTGATAATAACAGCAATAAAAAGAGTGACAGTAATCACAATCGTAATAACAATAATTATAATAATAATGATATAGCTACATACGTCAAGCTGCATTTAAAAAAAGCTTAAACAGAATAAAACTGAAAAAACCAGATTCAGCATGTCACAGTCTGATGCATCCGCCCAGGAAATTCAGAAACACTTAGCTCACCACAAAGCAAAGAGAAAACAATGAAGACACTTGCAACAGATTCTTGTTAATGGGATATTTACAGGCCAGCACTTAAACTGGAAAAAAAGAAGCCAGAAGTGCTGATTACTGATCTTTAAAAGCTGGTGTTTCAGTGGTTTTCAATGTTTCCAAATTATGACACTGAAAAATTTAGTGAAAGCTATAATCCAATAATGTTCACAGAAATGGGGCATTAAAATAAACCCACCAAGCTGAGGGAAAGCCTCAGCCAGTGTAAATCAGCAAAGTTACACTGACATCAATGGAATTATATCAAATTACACCCACTGAGCATTTGGCAAAAAGAACAAGGAGGAAAGAGAATGCAATTGTGTAGACAGGGATGCCTGAAAGCTAAGGAAAGACAATTTAAAAATACTGTATGGTGTATATAAAACCAGACAATTATTTCAAACTGGAGGAGAAAAATGTTGTAGTATAGAAGTTATGAAAACAGATAAGGTACCTAGGACTATTAGACAGAATTCAGGTTCTCACATTGGTTATTGCTGTGTGGATAATATATTCTACTAGATGAAAGTCATCTAGTCCTTTCACTTAAATGTAGAAAGATTTTCACCCAGATGAATCAGTGGAACTATTTTTTTATTTTTCTGCACACAAGCTTCTGGCTCCCAGGAACCCCAGGATCCACTCTTGCAGAACATACAAACAAACGTTCAGAAGAATTAAAAACACAAGAAAAATAAATCATTCTATTAAGCTACTTAGACAAACACTATCAAGACACAGTATCTCTTAAGCTTGAAAGACAGCTTGCTTCTTCAGACTGGTTTTGTCAACAATTCCCAAAACACTGCATGTTCATTTATATTGTTTTATTACAAGATTTTCATGACTTTTTCATGACACATGACTTTCAATGTCTATAATGTATGTATCTATGTCACAGAGTGTCTCACTCAACCTGACATGGTCAGTCCAGAAATGTATGGTTCTTGCAGAAATATTCTGCAATATCAACAGTCCTTATGTCAATGTCCCAGATAACTTATGGCGTCTGAAACAGCACCTAGTATTTATGTTTAGCAACATAAACGGCACTCCTGTGGTCAGACTCAACTCGTAGATTCAGACACCTACATTTAGGGCTAGGTGAGTGAGTTGTGCACCTAAGCCATCATGACAGTCTGGAGAGGGGTGGGTGCTCTCAGGTGGGATTTGATGCTTAAAGATAGGCATCTAACACTATGATATGGTATAGGACACCCAAAGATTTCCTACAGACATGGCAGAGTTGGCAAAGATGTCAGGGAGAATAGCCTCATTTTTGGAGAAGCACCTGGAAGTCAGGTAAAACACTCTTTTTTGTTTGTACCTGCCATGAGTGCTAGCCCTGCAGGTTTGAATCCCCACTCAAGCCCATAGTTAGTAGATACTTGAGGGCAGTCCAGCTGCTGGCACATAGGAGTGTACCTGGTGGTGAGACCAACCAACCCCAAAGTTCCATGCACTTCAGATTAAAATTCCATTGTCTGTAACTGGAGTTTATAGAACCATGTTACAGGTGAATACACGCATGCAGCCAAATTCAGGTGTCTCTATGTGCAAGGTCATTCTCATCCTGCACTCCATAGCTAATGGAGAAAACCAGGTGTTACTCCATTTCAGCTATCTGATCTCCTTTAGACCATAGAGCAGCATTAAAGTGAACTTTTTTCAAGCAGAAACATTTTAATGGGAAATTCTACTCAGTTTAAAAAAAATGAATATTGTCCTTTTCATTCAGAATGGAGCCAAATTTCTAATTCTCAAGCCCTTTTCCAAAAAAGAGCTCCAATCTTTAATCTTCAGTGTGTTCATTTTCAATATGCATTCATTTAAGCAATATGTTTAAAAGTTCCATACATTATTTGATCAATTTTATCTTCAATTTCCTTTTCATAAGGGGATATATACCTCCAGAAATGTTAGAAATATCTTTAATTTTTGTGAACGCATACCTTTCAATTCTCCCAGTATCTGTAAGAAAGAAACAACATATTTTCGTAGATAATGGGCTGGTACAGTGAGGGGGGAGTCACTAAGGAAGACTGAAGTGCACAAACACTATGGCACATAAAAATATATTTCCACTTAAATGTGACTAAAAATCCCCTTTATCTGCTCTTTTTCTCCTGAGATAGCAAATTCTTTACTGCCTCTGAATGTTTTGGATCACAATACCTTTTAGCATTAAAAATAAAGGGTGTCCACAGCTGGCTTTTCTTTTGTGCCTTTCTCTGAATTCTGTTTGCTTCCCTCATACCCCATCCTCATTTTTCCCCAAACCAAATCCTACCAAATGGAGCCTCATTTTTTTCAAATGCTGCCTGCAGAAGTATGTTTCACTCAGAAGGTGAACAGTAGCCACATGTAGGTATCTTTCCCTCTACAAAAACAATGGCATAAAGGCAAAGCTCATGTGTTTTGCAGTGCCTGTACCTCTCACACAGCTCTGGCTGCAGTGGGGTGGAGCTCCCCATCCCCTTGTGCTTACATCACCGTTTGAATGACAAAAAGTTGTTAATAATATTTCAGCACTGCAGACAACTGGTGCCTGAGGCTTGTTTTAGTTCTTTCTCTTGACCATGCCATAAGCTCATCCTGCCCCTCACAGTCACAACCCTGGGTGTTTATGTTTTTATGACACTAATCCTTTTGGACCTTTTTGCCTAATTTACTCTATACCAATGCTCTCCATGCAGAGGTCCTTACCACTCCCTGGGACTGGGGGGAAGAAGTTGCTCGGTGGCTCTGGCGGCTGTCCCAGAGGCCCCTGAAGCTGCCAGATCACCAGTGTGGCAGTGTTCCTCCATCACAACTTCATGCTGCCCAGTGTCCTCCCACCACACCGTCCTGAGGAGCCCAAAGGTGCTGCAGAGCCAGACGCAAGTGTGATGGGGGAGATTCCTACATTAAGGTCTCCCCTAATGAACTCTGGGGTAGAATGCCAAGTCTACTCTTGTTTCATGACTCCTTTGCATCAAATAACAGGATGTAAAGATCTTACTGTATAACAAGCAAACAAGCAACTGGAGTCCCTCTTTTGAGTCCAACCCTACTTCCACAAGCCCAGTTCAGACTAAAGGTGTTTTGCCCAAGCAAAAGAAAGAGAGAGAGAAAATTCACTCCTTCCTTCTTTTTCATCTGTTTTGAATTGCCATTACTGCTTGCACCATGCATTTTTTTCCCTCCTGTCACCACCTCTCGTTGGTAGTTTGCATCCCTCATAACATGTAGAGGCTTAGTACCAGCACTCTCCAAAATGTTAAGGTGAGCTGAATTGACTCCTGTTGTTGTGGTTACACACTTGAATAGAAAATTACAAGTAAGGCTTTCTTGTAAATATACTTGTATTTCCTGCTTTCAGCCTTGGCTTTAACCCAGAAAAAGAGAGATGTATGAGCAAACAGAAAAAAATGTGATGTTTAGAGAGAAGGAAGGATTACTTTTCTGTATAGCATTCTCTACTGGGAATCAGCTTGTTTTTCTCTCAGGACATGCCACAGTTCAGAACTAATGAGATTTGGAGCACCATGGTACTTAGAAGCCACAGTCCTGAACCAGCTTCCATTTGTGCTAGGTAATGTAGAAATACTTTCAGCACACCTCACCCCAAAAGCTTATAATCTAAGGACCAGCAAGAAGTGATGTCGCCAGCTCTCTTTCAGCTGCTATTTTAGCCACTCCATAAAGTAGCACACTCTTTGACAATAATTGCCAAATTTTACTAGTTTAATAGTTGTAGAGGAGACCTAGGGTGACAAACTGATTCCCAGGCTGTGCTGTACAGGTGAACACACATCTGCAGAGCCATTCCCTGTTTCATGGCACAGACAATGCACTATACCAGGTGGCATTAATTCATGGAGCTTCATAGACGCCAGACTGATTAAATTCAACTACTACTTTTCTGTTTTAATTTACCCTAACCAAATTAAGTATGTGATGCGTCATCTTTGATAGGAGCTTTTTTCTATTTGACCATCAGGTAATCTGTGTAAAAGATGGACAGCTACAGTATTTTTCAGCACTTAACCTCGGAGTTGCAGAGGATGTAAAGAGAGCAGAGCAGAAGACAAAGTGGACAATCTGAACATCCTGTTGTGCTGGAGATACTTGTGCCAGTGATCACAGAAACTTCCTCTTGGCTTAGTGTAAAACCAAGAAGAGGTAAAACCAGATAGGGCTTTGTTTAAGATTCATCTAAAAAGACACCACATGCTGGAAAAAAGAAGTCCTGCCAAATATTCTGTAACTAATAGTAATTTTATTTACCATCTTTATTTCAATGGTCTGTGTCATCATTCTTAAAGCTTCTTCTGCTGCAACATTTGCTATTGATTTTATTGTCTGCTTACTAATGAGAACTTTATTTAATCATATTTTCAGTCATGTTGTTTTCCTTTTGGGGACCAACCTTACAGAAACTATTTCACCTTGGTCTCAGGAGACTAAATTTGTGCAGATTCATTAACCTAATCTTAGAGCAGAAACACTTTTTTGTCATTTTGTAATTTCTTCTTTTCTCCCTAGCAGCTTCTGTGTTCCTGCATATTTTCTATGCCACTCACACCACCTTCTATGGCATTAATCCTACTTTAAAATCCCTTACTCTAAATTTATTATATTAAAAAATATAGGAAAACCTACTGGATATTTCCTTTTCCTGTGTGAGTCTGCTTTTTTGCTAAACTGATGTTGAATAAGGGCAAGAGGAAGCATGAAGTGCTTAAAATTAGTCCCACATAACACATTATGGAATTAATTATGGGACTTATACTGGAGAAGGTTTTATTACTACATTAATAAGTCTCATTATCCCTACAGAAATTAGTGTTCTTTATTACAGTAGGAAGAACAAAGTCCACAGAAACTAGCATGAACAATGAAAGAACTGCAACAACAAATACAGAGAAAAAATATATTTTCATGTAAAAATTGAGATGAGTACCTTACAGTGTCAAAAGACTGTACTACTCAAGGAGCCAGGGCCTCAGAGGGAGCAGAGCGGTTAATGAGAGAGGTAACTCAATACATATTATCCTTTAAAAAGTGTTTATAAATATTAATAGATTTGAAGCCTAGAAAAACTGTTGTGATTATCTAATCTGACACTTGCATATCAAGGGAGCAGATCTTCACCTGGTAATTTCTGCAGCAGCTCCACAGTGTCTGCCTGAATTAAAGCATTTATTAAAAAGACACACACTCACAATTGTAAAATATTCCTAGTTATAAGTAATACGCCACAACTCAGATAATATTAGCCTAGTGTTTACTTACTCTCACTGTTAGTATTTGCAGTTCATTACTAGATCTTTCACCAATCTTTTTATTTAATAGAAGTTTCTTACCTTTAGCTTTCTTTCTACCACTGTGATCAGATTTGGTCATTTTTTACAATTGGATTTCACCTCCCTCATGAAAATACTTGTTGATGCGATAAAATCACCTCTTACCCTTCTTTTGCACATGCAGATCTCATGGGTCTTACAAGACAGACGATCATCATTGTAGCTTTTCCAATTCCATCCTTCCTGTTAATCTCCTTTCTAAAGCATTGCTGCACCAACAGGACTCTATTACGGCAGGGATGTTACTTACTATATTTGCAGAATACCATTCCGTGTTCCTGCCTAACTTGCTCTAGCCTTACCCAAGGATATTTCTTCCTTGTAGCATCATGGTAAAATCATATTCAGGCAGGTCTTTACTTGAGTCTGGAAGGACTTTCTTACTTTCCAGAGCATTGTCTCACATACTGTAAAATTGACCTGTGTGTTTTCTTCCCAGATGTGTGACATTTTATTTGGCAGTATCAAAAGCAATATTCTCAGTGTTTCTTAACCAAATAATTCACATTGATCTGTAGTATGTATTTATCCTATTAGTAACTTCTTTACGGGTCTTTGTGATATATGTGTCTTACCAGTATTTATTTTATACTTTTGTTCATATTGCTGACAGAAGTATTTAATAATATTTGGCCCAGAAACACACCACAGGATGATGAATTCCCATAAATAACACTTGGAGATCTATCAGTAAACCAGGTGGGTATTTTTTTCATTTACAGAGTACTATACTATGTTAATCATTCTTTTCTTCTGGACAGTTTCCCTATTCCTGTATACTGTCTACATCATTCTCACCTTCTTTTCTGGCTGGACAAACCTATAAATAACTTCTTGAAAGCCATAAGTCTAAAACCAGAGTGGAGTGTAGTTGAATAGGACACAATACACCTTGTTATTTTTCTAAACGGGTGGGAGGTGGAGCATATGTCTAATGTGTTTGAAGGTTTTCTCAAAACTTCCTATTTTCAGATCTTTGAAAAAGATCTGAAAGCCCTGAAGGATATTTGTGAAATACTCAAATATTCAATCTACTTAACATAAGATTCCAGTTTGTGTTTAGTAACCACTACTTTTTCAGTGCCTTCATTGTCATTGTAGAGACTACCTATGGAGTAAGGGAGATCCTGCCTGTCAGGAGCTAGACTTCCCTCTTGAAACTGGGTATCTAGACTGAAAGACTTGCCCAGGCTCCCTAGGCAAGGAAGGAGAGATGTGCACCTTCAGATCATTACAGATACCTTAATTCAGATAATTTTAGCATGGGATTAATTGTCTTCTGAAGGCAACTATGTCTCTCTGTAGAAGCCTAGACAATTAGCTTGTATTAAACAACTAATTGGTTATAAAAGTTGAGATGAACATACATGTAGGTGCTTAAACTTTGACGGACAACATTTCCTGCTAGAGCCTTACAAAGGGTTCCAACTCCTTCCACTGTTACATAGAGAAGATAGGTGCTCACAGTCTTCACCAAGCTCTTCACTAAAACATATGCACAAGTGAGACACCTACATTAGGTGAGACATTTACTTTTAGCAGGTATCACTGCAATCTGATTAAATATATTTCAAGTTTTACATGTCCTATTTTTTCATAAAGTTTTGCTAATTGCATTATTTTTACTATCACTTGTTATTTTCCAGATTAGCCTTTCCCCAGTTTTGCCAAGGATCAGTGACTTCCCTCTCATTACCAACCAATACCAGCAGGTTTCACTGATTTCTGAAGGGTTCTTTAAGTTCTTCAGTGTTGTAAGATCTGTGAATAAGTGAAACAAATTCAGTCTCCTCACTCTGATTCCTTTGGCACTCAAGGGTACCTGTCCTGCTGATTTCAGAAAAATATTTAACTTCCATTGTCTGCGTTTATGGTCCTCCCTATCTGCTGGCTCAGTTGAAAGTATTTCCTTAATACTTTATCATAGGAATACATCATCCTGCTTTTCTTCAGGAACAGCTCAAAAAATATTTGTTGAACACTTCCTTTTCTATGTTGTGATTACTACCCTTATCTAGTGTCAAACTGATACAGTTTTTTGAACTATTGTTTGTTCCTGACACAATTAAGAAATTATTTTCTGAGGTTTTCCTGATTGGTTATCTGCTTTTTCAGTGATATTTATTAACATTTATTAATATCATCTGAAACACCTTTTCTTAACCTGTCCTCAAAACTAGAATATTTTGAGCTGTTGGATCTGAATATCCTATTGCAAGGGCACAGAAACGGTAATGTGAGAAAGCCTTGGTAAATACATACTCAACAGTTGAAGAACAGCCAAAACAGAAGAGACAAAGAAAGGACCCGTATTGTAACTCCACTCCTCTGCAGTTTTGTGTAACACCTGAACTGGATGGGTTCTCTGTTTTTCTTTTGACATAGCTCCTTGTGGCTAGGATTGTCTCTCTGGATTTATAGCATATCCATATTTGTTGCACAACTACAGTTGAACTTTAATTGCAATCATAAAATATAAGTAGCACAAAAATACAGGAGCTTTGCTGTTGAGCCTCCCTCCGTTTCCTCCTGATACTTTACACCATCTTCTTCTGCACACTTGTACACTACAACCCTGTTGTCCTCTTACTTTTCAACCAGGATTTTTTTTTTTCTTCTTTCTTTCTTTTTTCTTTTTTTTTTTTTTTTCTTTTTTCTTTTGGCCATGGCTGCAACATATCAGAGCATTGGTTCAGTGTTCTGAATAGAAAGCCAGAAGTTTGTAAAGCTCCCACTGTTTATTTTTCTTAAAACAGATTTTGCTGTTGTAACAAGCTGGCACAATGCTGAGAAACACAGTCAGCAGTCTGCAGTCTGCATTTCAGTTTTTTCCTTTCAGTTTATCACAGCTGCTCACATGTCAATCAAAAGCACGTTATGAAAAGATTTGATGCCTGCAGAGATTAACAAATCCAGACCCCATGATGCAATCCCGAGACCCCAGTGGAAGCATATATGGAAACAGGTTTTGATGAACCATAATAGCTCTGCCAACTTCATCCAGATATTTGTAGGGACCCAGATATCTCAGACTCATCCGTATCTTGGCGTAGCACATTGTCAAATGGAAAAATATAAACACTATGAGAAAGGCTAGTCCCATATGCCTGTAACCTTTCTGAAGCCAGATAATGCCAAGAAAACACAGACTTACACCCCACTTTCTAATTCAAATATAAATAAGTCTGCCATTCTTTTTACTCTGTAGAACTACGTGAGACTCATATATTCCAAAGGCCAAAGAAAATGCACATGTATTTTTGTAAGACTAACTTAAAAACAACTTCTAAATGCCACCTAAAGAGTTGGTTGTCCTGCTAGCACCCTTACTCCTGTGTAAAAATTGTATGACTTTTTGGAAACTTTCACATTCAGGGAATGAAAGTGAGAGCAAGGAATGCAGTGTGGGTGCATTACAGAAGAGGAGAATTAAGAGGTTTTTCATAGTACTGAAATGTAACAAAAAGCCCAATTCTTTTACAACCATCATGGATTTTTGAAGTTTAAAATATACCAAGAACAAAGCAAATTGAGTGAGATTATTCTACATCCATGTCTGAGGCGAGCAGCTCACCCTTCCTTCAGTTAATGGAAACAAAGAAACACCTTTAGAAGGATGATTTTATTTATTCTAAAAGGGAAGTCAAAGATCATATTTGCCTCCAATGAGTACAGAAAGGGAGTTTAGGATAACTCACTCAGAAAGACTATTTACAGACAAATTCAGCATTAGCTGAGATGAACCTCACCTTGCCTTTCCAGTTTTCCATGACTCTTATTCTATTTGTTGAACATAGCAATGTTAAGTCTTTCTAAAATGTCAATAGTCACACGCTATTTTTTAAAAAAAACATGGAAGAAAAAAATATTATAAGGTTCTGCTCTAGTCTTTGTGTGCTGCTGATGCTTTACCGGAAGTCTAGGGCTTCAGTTAAAGCTAGGGTGGTCCTGCAAACAATATTCAATCTGCTGATGCTGATGAGAGCCTCCGTAGGGAAGCAGTCTGTGCCTAAACTCCTGCCTTTCACTCATCATACCCACACTGAAACCCAGTCAATGTGGAGCTAAAGATGAAAGGCTGCTGTTAATTAAGTAGCAATGGAGTGATAGGAGTAGACAAAAGGGTGGTGAGTTAGGACTGGATGAAGATTTATTAAAAAAGGGAAAATAATAAATGTTGCTGTCCACCATGATCTTAAACCAAACATATGGGTTTGGTAGTAATCACATTGAACCCTTCTGATATAGACACGTCTTACTTCCATTACTTCTGTAGAGACCTTATTGCTGTCCTTATATGAAGGGGGCTTATAAGAAAGACAGAGAGAGATTTTACCAGGGTTTGTAGTGACAGGACAAAGGGAAACAGTTTTAAACCAAAAGAAGGTAAATTTAGATTGGATATAATGAGGAAATGTTTTATGATAAGGGTGGTGAGACAGCAGAACAGCTTGCTCAGAGAAGCTGTGGATGCCCAATCACTGAGAATATTCAAGGTCTTATTGGACAGGGCTTTGAGCAACCTGGTCTAGTAAAAGATGTTGCTACCCATGGTGGTGGGATCAGGCTAGAGGATCTTTGGAGGTCCCTTCCAACCGAAGCCATTCTATGATTCTGTAATTTGGTCTGGTCCAAATGATAACAAACCCCTGGTAGACCAGCTTGACCTGTGTTGCCCACCTGTATGTCTCAGACCTTCCAGACAGCAATGGAGCAGTTACAGCATTTCTATTTCAGGTTGCCTATTCCACCTCAGTTAGCCATCCTGTACATATGTCTGATGACAGGGTCTTGAATGATATGATTTCATAACTTATTTTCCCTTCAGTGGATGAATCAGCAGTATAAATGAGGCAATATTTTATTTTTCTTCTCAGCATTCATGGTGCAGTTTTAAGCCCCATTTACTGGGAATCATCCAAACCTTGCACAGAAGATAGAGTCACTCATTATCTCATGAGTGTTTCTGTGGGCATGCCTATACCATACAATGAAGGGTGGTGTTAAGACTTTGGAGAGCGCTACCTGAGCCAGCTCTTGAACCAGAAGCTGTGTTGCCACATCAGCAGAGTGCTGCAACTGAGCTAATTATCTTCATTGGAGCCAGAGCTAACTAGTGTGGGTGCAGTATTGTATCAACACAGCTTTTTTAATTTTGATACCTGTATGGCTATCCAAGGTATGGATATTCTGGCAATCTCATGACTAGCTGGAGCAGCTTTGCACCATACTGTGTCATGGTGTAAATATGCCCGATGATACTCATCACCACAGCACCAAGTAAGATATACACATGCACAGGGGCAAAGCACTTTCAAGCCTGCATCTTGCCACATCATCATTCTTTCAACCTCACTTTTAGAGCCACTGGTTAATTCTTTGCAGTTGCTCCTTCCCAAAAATTAACCTAAAAGCACTTCTCAGCAAAATGAAATTAATCTAGAAACTCTAGCCAAAGCCATTCTGGAGACCAAAAAGTAAGTTTAAAACACTTTCAGAAATGACCAAGCAGATTTTCAAGACATTAGCTTTCACTAAAACAAACCTTTTCTTTTTTTTTTTTTTTCCTTATTGTAAGTGATATTAATTTAGCTTTCCAAAATTGTATTGATATCATTTCTTTCTGAAAGAAGCTGAGGTTCTGAGGACTGTGGTGATTGATGCTAGCTTTAACTTTTCCTACTCTATACCTTATAAGAAAATCATATAGGCAAATATGTAAAGACATCAATCACTACAGAGAATGCCTGTGCTTTGGGATTTAGTATTTATATGGCAGATATACTGTGAATAATACATAGACTGTGCCTATTGCATATACTACCAAAGCATGTTAGAGCTTTTTCTATTAGAGACACAAATTAGTCATGAGCCAGCAGGTTTGAGAAACACAAAGAGGTAAATTACAAAGCAATGTGCAGGGATTTAGCTGCATGACTCCCATTAACATCAATGGGATTTAACTGTGTGACTCCCTGTGCACCACTTTGCAAATTTACCCTAAATTGACTAGCGTGGTAATTCCTGGACAGCATGCAGTGGGGAAGTGACTGCTTCTGTAAACAGAAGGGACTGTTGATTCTCAAATGTCTCCATGCTGCACTCAACAAAGAACAAACATTCAAAGAAACATTTTATTCTTTACATCACAGAAGGACAGGAAATAAAGACACAAGCTCAGAACTCCTGCTCCATAGGGACTCCAGTTCCAGAATACCATTTAGGGGAAACAAAGCTCTGTTAATAATCCCTGACACTGTCAGATTCCTGACCTGAGCCTAAAAAATTCTGATCCACTGGTACCACTGAGGTACTGAGAAACTGAGGCAGCAAATAAGGGTCATTCCTTGGTTTCTGGAATAAAATGGGCTGAGAAATGCAAAAGAACATTTGATGCCAGTATTCTCTTCGATGTTATTCCTCCTGAAAAGCTATTTTCTACTTGATCACAAGGAGTTTTATTTGGTTTCTTCTAAAAGAAGTTTATTCCTTTGCTTCTCTCTGCTCTTATAAAACTTCTTTCATTCTTTCATTATTAGGTAGCTGAAGGTTTCATTATTAGGTAGCTAAAGCTAGCTCACATGTTATTATCTTTCCATACTAGTTTGAACAGTTCTATTCCTGTATTCCTGTCTGAATAAAAGAGTACCTATCTCGTCTGCATTCTGTATTTCCCAAAGCAGAGCACACAAGTTAAATAAATACAAGAAACACAGTATGTGGGACAGCAGAATATTAGCATGCAGGTGCTGTTCATTCCTGAGTTGAGGGGATGGAGACAGTTGATGGAAAAATTTGGAAAAACATTAGTAAATCATGTTGGAAACAAAAATTATGTCCCTTTCTTCTAACTGAGCAGTTATTTTTAGATTTTCAGAGGTACCTTTAGTTTTCTGTTCTACAAAACCAAAACCATATCTCTCCTTGTCTTTTCCTTTACCTCCAGTAACACTACAGACAAAGGCAGCCTCACAGCTGTTTCATTCCTCTGGCTTTGTTTTCCAAGTGTTCAGCAGTAGCTGGATTTTTCAGGTCTGGCTGTTGGAGAGACACAACAATCTTCAACCTGTGAAAGGCCTACTGGCGTGGTGAGGGCAGTCATACATGTATATGCCTATAGCATCACAGGAGTATGTGCACATCCATCTGTGTAAAATCAAAGTTCAACTGAAGATTGTGGCTTTGCAAATCTGAGCTGGAAGTGACCATAGCAGCCATTCAGTTCAGTATGAGCCATGGAAAATAGTTTGCCAAGAAAGTTTCCAGTCCAAAATATCTCTTAGAAGAAAGTGGTACTTGAAAGTCAAAGGCTGTGCTAGTATAAATCGGCATAGATTCACTCATACTTGCTGTCCTGCAAATTTTCCTGTCAGCTCTGTATTTGACCCACAGCTCATGACAAATTACTGTAACGAAATCCACCCAAGTAGCATTGTCAACCTGACCATATCAACTTTTTGCTTGAAATAGTCCTTCTAGTCAAGTCTTAATCCCAGATAATTCTAGCACACAAAGCTTTTAAAAGCTTCCTCTTCAAGAAAGAACGAACTTGAAGAGTGAGGGGTCAAGCAGACAGAATTAATTCAGATAGCATGAAAACATCCTCTTTTGCTCTGAAATTATTGGAAAAGAAGTAGATTGTGTCTCATTATTTAAAACAGATTTTAAGGCTTTTAAAATCACGTTTTCAAGCATATGCAATTTTGTTTCCATATGTACTCTAATTTGTTGCTAGGCAGCACCCAGGCATTTCAGACAAAAATAAAGTCAGCACCTACTTTCTCTGAGGAAGTCTGGATATCCATTTTCTGTCTTCAATGCCTGTGTCTTTGCTGTGATTCAGAGAGAATATGAAGGAAAGAAAGATGTCTGAGAGAGGTGGATGTTCATCATTTTCATGTGCATTTCTGACCATTCCACAGGACATATCAGAGCTTTTCAGTCACCCTAACATGCTTCCACTTCAAACTCATTCCTTTGGTCACTAGTAAAACCAGTGATTAAGAAATAAAGATGACTAGAAAACGAGGAAAAAAAACCCAAACCACTGAATATGAAAAAGAAAATGATTGGTGCATAGTTTGTGGCATGCAAATATTCTTTTCTTCTGAGGGAAGAAGGGAGGATATGAAATTGATGACACCTTCCCACCTTTTAACATCTGATAAGCTTATCTGATTCATAGCAAGGACATATTTTACACAAAGTAATCCAGATGTGCTCTTCTTCTGTGTGTATAAATGCTGTTGCCCATGACCCGGCTCCTCAATAGGTAATCTGATAAAAGTCAATTTGGAGATAGTACTGTTCTTGGAGAGGCAGTACTGTAATTAATAAACAGGTCTGAATCCAATACTCCACATTATTTATTTTAGGAAAGCAGTTTCAATTTTGACACTTCCTAAATGCAGGACTTTTAAAGCCAAACTTTCCTGAAGAATGTGTCAGAAGGGGTTTTTATTTTTTCTTCTTCTTTCTTTCTTTTAGGATATGTTTTTTTCAGCTACTTATGTTTATATCACTGCCATAAATCTCATTCTATACAGAACTTACTGAGCGCTTCTGAACTGTGTCCCCCAGCACCCTTGGTATGAACAAGCAGAAGCATATGAGGTGAGAAGAGGAACCGCACAAAACAATGTTGTAAACCTGTTGTACAGAAACAACAGCAATGAAAAGCAGATAGGAGCAAAGCTAAGCTATTCTGATTGCATTGTTCTTTCTGGTAAGTTGTCACTATGTTGCTGTTTATATTATGCCAGTTTCCAAGTGTCCCAGCAAGAATCTTTCCCATCTCTTGGGTGCAACATTAAGACAGATGAAGCCCAAAACCCCAAAAGAAGGCACTAGAATTGTGTGATAAAACATACAGATGTAAAAAGCCACAGACACTCAGATACATACAAGTTATATCTAAGCATGCATCATTAATAGCCTGTTACATATTTTCTAGAGCTCTCCACTCCACAATCCAGCCCAATAAATTAATTGTTTCAACAGGAAGCCCCAGTTTCCCCTTATAGCAGGTTTTCTAATCCTTCAGCACTCTCAGAGTTTGAATAAGAATATGGAGTTCAGGTCCACTGGAATGAATGAAAAAAAGCTGATAGAGCTACGTGGCATCGACTTCCTTCCTACTCTTCATTCAGTCTTTTTATGAGCCTGGGGGAAGATCAGCAGGTATCTATTTCTACCCTGTATTATCTAAAGATTCTCATTTTCATCTTCCCATTTGAGAAGTAAGTAATACTTCTGTATCACTTAGCTCCTCTATTAGCCCTGAATCTCCCGAGTCCCTTTAAAGATTAAAATCAGCTGTCCTCACAGTCTCTTCATTCAAAATGCACTGAAAAGCACTGAGGGAACTGTATGTTGGATAATTATCCTGATACCTCAGCACAGTGAAAGGATACACACACCCCTTTCATGTCTGTGTCATTCTAAGGGGTTAGCAGTTCAAGACTGCTCACTCTCAGATACTAAAAGGAAACCTATCCCAGACTTGCTGTTTCTCAAAAATACTAACTTGAAAAAAAAAAAAAACCAAACAGTGTATTTTTATTAGTATAGCATCACTGGGAAACTTACATAGAAGCAAAAACAATTAATCCACCATTCAAACTACTACTCCTGATGAAAGAATATGCTTTTTTTTCCCAAGCATCTTTCTTCCCCAATGAAAAAACTCCAGCTAATACTAGAATGACCAGTACAAACTCCTGCAGTCACTTCTGCTGATGAACTGGGGCAGGGGATTGGGGGCTGTAAGTGCATGCACACCCATGTATACTGAGGTACTTCAACGTCACTTTCTATTCTGAACTTTATAGTACAAGAAAGAAGAATATTGTGGATATTTAATCACAGCTGATTGCCACCGTCAGCAAGCCCTTCTACTGCCCTTTATCTGGCCAATAACATATATCCCAGTGTATTAATTTTAATGGCAATCTTCATTATGATCAGCTTTTTACTTAGAGACCTCATTCCTGGATTCATGCAGTTACCAAATACATTCTACTTTACTCGTTTTTCCTGGGTGTTTCTAGTCTTCATGCAAAGAATAATTAGCAGGAAGAACCTGAAAATGTGTTTCTAAGAGGCTGAAAATCATAAATACAAAAATCATCTACGTAGTTGAAAGTAGTCTTTGAAATTAGTTGCTATACCTAAACAATTAGCTCGTTATATTGTTATATATATATTGTGTGTATATATATAGTATATATATATTGTTATGTATACATTCTTCAGCCATGCTATGATCTCCTGAGAACGTGGCCTCTGACTTGAACACTTGGGACTGCAGAGTATGTAGAAAACCCTGTGGAAGTGACATCATTCCAGAACATCTTGTGTTTAACTGTTTGCAGGCAAGAGGTCTCCTGAATTTCAGCTGTGCTTAGCTGTCTAATTGATGAACAACTGGTGAAGCGAACTCATTTCAAATGTCCCCTGTCTTCTTTATCATGACTTATTACACCTTTCCTGATTAAGAAGTGTGCCTACCTAAACCTGGCCACAGAAGAATGACGCACACAAAAACTAGTTGACATAAACCCATCCTTGAACTATTCATCTTTTAAATTTGTTTCATTCTTTGCAGGATACATCTGCTTTCAAAAGTGAAGAGTTCAGTCTATTATAAAGCTATGAAAGTATTTTAACTTTTCCTTAGTAAGACTACCACAAAGTACTGTGCAACTGTATGCCTGGCAATTGTTTTGAGACATAAAGACTTGTTGACCTGAAATTCAAGTAAAATATTTTAAATTCACCAATCTATAGATTTCAGATAAGAACAAGAATTAAGGATAAAAACAAGTAGTCACTATTGTCAATAGATTCAAATCTTCCACCATGGACGTACATATCCTTTTCTTACAGCTATGCTGATCCTTCACCGAGGACTTTGAAAAACCTTGCTCTTTTCAGTTCCTGGAGGCTTTCAGTAGTATCACGAAAACTCCAAAACAAGGACTTCTGTATCTACTTTGTAAAAACTTATTTGGCAAGCATCTTTCAGTAGCAGGAAATAACTGTTAGCTGATAGCAGATAATCAAAATGCCTAGTGTTCTGGTCACAGAAATTACTATGGTATTCATCAGGTAGGAGAAAAAGAACTCATTTGTGTTAGTAACTATGCCAAAAACAGTTGATACTGTAAAGTCTGAAAGAGCACACACTGTATGCACAGCTTTTATTTTCCTGGAAAAGTTACAATCAGATAAAATATATTCATTGGCTTTAAATCTCAGAGAAAGCTATCCTGGACAGTCATTGTAAATCTATCATTCGGTGATGTCTGCTATATTTTACTGAGCCTTTGATTTTCATTTCTATATACAGCTTCAGGTGGAGACATTTTGGCTAGCATTAATGTGATAACATTAATAGCCTTCTTGCATCATTTTTGACTGCCTAACAAAGTAATTTATTACTTAACGTCAGGAAGTTATAACACAGAGAACAAACTTGTAGGTTACAATCCATTAAAGCTTTGTACAAGTGTTTGGATTTCTCAAATCATGGGCTGAGTACCCAAAGCAAGGAAAAAGACAACCACCTAGTTGCTTGAAACAAGAGAACTTTTGTTGGTGGAATGAGATTGAAATTTCCAGCACTGACATCACAGATCACTGCTCTCTTCATGCATTTCAATCCAAAAAAATAATAAAGAGGGTGCAGTAGGAAGATAAACCAGAAAGGAACTTGCCTGACTGACACCCATGGTAATAAAATGATAAATAATAATGTGCTGAGCATGTTGACAGATTCCTGTAATATTCAGTGCCCTGTATGCTACCTTCAGCATAGAAGTGGGCCAAAAGCTATGAGGTACAGTGTATTAGCAGCCAAGTATTTATGTCCTGTGCTGTTGATGGAACTTTTGAGCTGCCTCCACTGCTTTGAGACAAGCTTTGACAGATGCAAGCCACAGCTGTACACAGAAGTGCTGCTACCGAGCTTGGAAATTTTTTTAACACAGATTCTGCCAACTTCAAAAAAGGCTCATTTATGGAGAAAGCAAGTCATCTGTGCCGTGCAACATAGTGAGGCCAATCTGTAAAGTTTCCTTCCATCAGCTAACTCAGTATTCTGCAAGCTGTAAACTAGTCTCTAGAAAGACTAACCTCCATGCCAGCGTTACATCTCCAAGTTTTATAAGAGAAAGAAAGATTCCTTCCACTGCAGACTGTCATGTTTTGCAATTGCTAATTTATGGCTCTCCTGGGTATGTTGCAATAATTCTTCCATCCCATATTTGCTTAATTTAGCACTCCTGACTTAAGCAAATGTTTGGTTCTACTCCCCATAGGAGTTCTGCCTGACAAAAGAGATCTGAGGAGGTTCCAGCAGAAAAAGCACCAGCAATAAGGTAAATCCAGCTATGGTAGAAAGGCTACATTCCTTCCACCCTAAAACTAAATCAGCTGAAAACTACTTTTGTGTGCATTGCACTTGAGGGGGTTTCATGTGTGAACTTGAAAAGCTGCCTGACAGTGGTCAGAAATATGTTTTCAGATGTCAAATCTATGAAGTAACAGAATTATGTGAAATTATGGCTGAAACAGTAAAGCAGATAAGAATACCCTTGAACTTGGCTAACTTCTGAAGCAGTTACTCATTCCAAACAACCCCAGCTGGTTTTACTGCTCCAGAACTATTGTAAAATGTATATTTTGAAAAGTCTTAAATTAGGGAAAAATTCCAACTAGACAATGGGTTCTGCATTTCAAGAAGTTTAAATCTACTGGTGGTGCTCCTGGTCCCTCAAATGAAGAAATCCTTAGCATTTTTGTATCTAAGAGAGAAGTTAATCATGGAACTGCCAAATTTTAAGTTCATTTTTAGTTAACAGTTTTCAAAGCTCATTTTTACTATAACACATTTAATAAAAAAATTAAAAGAAATCCAAGGAAAATTGATAGTATTTTACTTAACCCAGTTCTGTCTCTTCAAGACAGCTATAGTGCAAATAAAAGTTATGGATTTATATTCTAATTAAAGAGTGAAGACAGAATTTTTGTCAATTTTGTAGAAATATTAAAAATTTTAAGCAAACAGAATTTCAGTGAAATATTCACTCTTTATTACACCCTTATATCTCAGTGGGTGATAAGCAGACAACAAATACAGCCTCTGCCAAAAAACTTTAAAAACCACGAAGTCACATTTCAAATCTGACAACAGTGTCCTTCTCAGGGAACGGTTCCTGTAATAGCCTCTAGTATCAGCCAGTTGGCACAGGCTGTAACACTATGCAGTGGCTTATTTTACACAATTTTGAATGAAAAGCCAGCACTCTCAGACTCCCTGACTCTGAGTGATTACTTGTGGGCTCAGGTTAAGGCTGTCTGGTCCTCTAATAACTACCAAGAGGTTACAAAGGGCTAGAAAATTATTTCTTACAGCTTGTGTTACCATTAACTCCACCTCAGGATATGAGTAAGACAGTAAAATCAAGTCAAAATAAAGCTAGGTAAAACGGATCATGCAGAAGAAAAAGCCCTGGAAAAATTAAGACAAAACAATATTTAGGCTAAAGTTTGAATTTTGTTGCCATTTAAAACAACTTTCTGAGCAAAAGACTCACTAGAACGTTGATATAAAGCAGAAGCAAGTTCAGAATAAGCTCACAGTATATTCCAATATTAGTCTCTTACATGGTTAGAGATTAGACTAGGAAAACTTTAAAGACCCTTTCTAAAACAAACAAACAAACAAAAAGTTGTCTATTAGACATCCTACAAAGCCCCCGATTTCCACATCTACAGTTAGAACTGGCTGTAGAGGTGCAGGTGAGAAAGAAATATTTGGTTTGTGTGGTGTTGGGTTGGAGGGTTTTTCCCTAATTGCTTTCTTTTTTAACTGAATAAGATAATACTTAAAAAGAACCCCTTTTAAAGAGGACATATTTGTTGCAATTATTTATTTATTAGTTATAGATCCGAATGAGGGGCTCAAGTGCACCCTCAGTAAGTTAACACCAAGTTGTGGGGGTTCGTTGACCTGCTGGAGGGCAGGAAGGCTCTGCAGGGGGGTCTGGGCAGGCTGGACCAATGGGCTAAGACCAACTCTATGAGGTTCAACAAGAAATGCCAAGTCCTGCACTTGGGTCACAACAACCCCATGCAGCACTATGGGCTGGGGAAGGTTGGCTGGGAAGCTGCCTGGCAGAAAAGGACCTGGGGGTGCTGGGTGATGGCCAGCTGAACACGGGCCAGCAGTGTGCCCAGGTGGCCAAGAAGGCCTGCTGAGGCTGCACCTCGATCCTGTGTTCAGTTCTGGGCCCCTCACTGCAGGAGGGACACAGAGGGGCTGGAGCGTGTCCAGAGACGGGCAGCGGAGCGGGTGAAGGGTCTGGGGCACAAGTCTTACAAGGAGTGGCTGAGGAAACTGGGGTTGTTTGGTCTGGAGAAAATGAGGCTCAGGGGGGGAACCTTATTGCTCTCCACAACTCCCTGACACGAGGCTGTAGGCAGGTGGGGTCGGTCTCTTCTCCCAGGTAACAAGTGACAGGACAAGAGGAAATGGCCCCACGTGGCACCAGGGAGGTTTAGATTGGATATTAGGAAAAATTTCTTCTCTGAAGGGATGGTCAAAAATTGGGAGAGGCTTCCCAGGAGGTGGTGGAATCATCATCCCGGGAGACGTTTAAAAACCATGTAGATGCGGTGCTTAGGAACATGGTTTAGTGATGGACTTGGCAGTCCTGGGTTAATGGTTAGACTTCCTGATCCTAAAAGTCTTTTCCATCCTAAATTATTATGTGATTCTATTTATCAGTGAGGATTTCCGAGTCCAGAAGGAAGAAACTCCATTGAAGAGTGAGAGACTGTAGAACTAGAGGCTAGCACATGAGAAGTGTGGGCTTTTTCCACATACTCACCGAGTTTCTACATTTATTCCCTGCTTTACCAGTATATTTAGCAAAAAGCTTTTTTGCAGCAGCCTCTTTGTTCTCATAAATCCTGAGGAAAATTACAGATGCTCACTCAAGATTTCTCCAAGGCTTTACTTCTTCTCATTATCTTCCTTAACTCAAAATACATATGTATCATGACAAAAATTAAAGAAGGTGTATCAGAGCTCATGCAACAGACCTGAACTCTGTGTCAAATGCTTTTAATCATAGCACAGGTTAAGGAAGTAATTGATGATTCTGTCATCAGATTATATATCAGACCTGTATAACAGAGATAGAGATCCCTCCAGGAACAACTGGAAGGCAGGAGACCACCACTCCAACTGTTTATGACAGGTCATAACTATCCCAGGAAAGCAGAAAAAACAAGGAACCTTTCCCTTCCAAAACTTCTCCCAGGGGAGGAAAACAAAAAAAAAAGATTGACTATTGTCTTCAGACAGGAGCAAAGATTTGGCTTAAGATAGGCAAAATACTGCCTATTACCCTCACAAGGAATGAATGTATGTTCAAATCCACGTACATGTCTATAGTCATTATCTACATAGTATCAAATGATGCAATGCTGATTTTTTGCAAGTTCTTCTCTCACAGAACCAAGAAATCTGACTCAGTAAATTGCTATTCAATTATATCAGTCAAAATCACAACCACCAAGGGTGACATGAAAGAGCTGGCTAGGATCTCCATATCTTATTGGTCCTTCCTTGCCTTTCCTCACAATTTCCACTGTTACCCTTTTCATTCTTGTATGAAAATCCATGAGAATGAAGCCCCACCTAAATTCATATTTTTGCATGCTTGCCTTTTCTAAGGAACTGGTTTTAAGCAAACTTTCCATAGCAGCAATGTTTTAATACTGCCAGTCTTTTTGAGGAGAGACACTGTGACAGAAGGGTAGATAATGAGTTGGCTGCAAGCCCACCGTATCCGGGTGGTGAGAGGCAGAAATGCCAAGCAAACATAAGCCCTGCAGTGTGATGAACAGGAATACATGATATAAAGGTAAGTTCAGCCAGTCAACTAAGCAGACACTTGGGGTTGCAGGATTCGTTCATCTTGGGTCAGAATCCTGTCCTTGTTCAAAAGTACTGAAAAGTCAATTTGCTGAGAACAGACTAATATAGAGCACCAGAAAGTGATCTATCTGTGTAAGGATACAAAAGTACAGAATGTTTCATAGGCATAGAGAGACAAGTCATTTATTAAAACAGAACTACCATGATTACCTGTCAAGACATCCAAATCTTTTCTTTCTTCAAGGGTCTAGCACCTTTTCGCACATATAGAAAAAGCCATTGTAAATAATGCTTCCAGTAACTGTTGGAGATCCACAGTACCAAATAGCATTACAAATCATCAGCTGCCTGAGGTTGCATCCTCCAGTTTTTATCCCAGACTTGCAATACTACTGTGGCTCTTTATAATTCTCCTCTATCAATAGCATGGAAGCGCAGACTTCCAGAGTATCCAAACAGCAAGACTATAAAGGACATTAGTATCAAGGAATGTATTTATGCAGTGATGACTCTAACGTGCAAGTCTAGGAAACATGACAAAGTTGTATCACCTGCTCTGTGCTGACTGGCCCTATGCCTATTCTTAAAACAGAATAAAAAAAAAAAAAAAAAAAAAAGAAGTTTACCATAGGTCCCAGCATGTCACTAAATCATCTGACATATGCTGGAGGTTTTGACTGTACAGACTGTTGAGGCTGCAGCACCCTCACCTGATGTGGCAGAGTTTGTTAAGCCATGTCAACTTCATCATGGGCCTTAAAACCCTGGGTCCGGATCATGTGTTGAAGAAAGCTGTTCTCTTACAGTATGTAACACAGTACTCAAAGGCCTTGTACTGACATGTTTAACAATGGCAATCGGGTTTTTGTTCTGTGACTACTCCCCAAAATTCATTAAGGCAAAGCATGGAGCAAAATACTACAGATAGCAAGGTGTAGCAGAATCTAGCTCACTTTAATAAACTGACCAAATACAGCATCATTGTACGTCTGCTCCGAAGCCATCTTAAGAAGGGAGCAGGATTCACTGCAGTATGGCAGATGACAGTTTTTACACTCACAAACATGAGCCACTGCTCCTTCTGCGATACTCTCTCTCACCAGGAGTTGCCGAGAGCACTGCCAATCCACACTGTTAGATGACATCCATCAAGCAGCAGCCTGACCTTTTGTGCCTTTTTCCTTCCCCCGGGAAGCATCCTGTGCCCCCATGCAAAGAAACACAGGAGCTGAAGGGACACAAATAACAAAACATCCTTATTGGCCGTGGAAGAGCAGACCTCACACAGTGATCACCTCACTTTGATCAGAGCTTCATGCACCACTTACAGATGCCTAAAGCCAGTGTGTGTTTCTGACCCCCATATCTTTTCACAATTACTCAGCAGCACACAGTTTTATCCTGCGATGGTCAAGAGGACAACACATGTTTGCCCACTTTCCCCGGCTTGGGCTTTTGCCTTTATTGATTATGATCAGCTGTAAAGTCTCTGAATTCTGGGTGCTCCAGGGGTTTTCTTGACAGCTAACTAAGCCTGAGGCAAACACAGACTCATGCAGCTCCAAACAATCCTACCTGGGTTTCTTCCTCCTCCCCCTTCTACCATGCACTGCATTTAATGGTAATTGTTTATGATAAGGAGATTGTAATTAGGAACATGCACTGGCATAAGTGTCCAGCATTTCATATGCCAAGCATGTGCCAGCAGCGCAGTCAAGAGATACCCCCAAAGATTCTTTTAATTTTTTATGATTTTCTTGCAGCAGATAAAGAATCCCTTCCCCCTATGCACACATACATTTAAGCAGCTTAACTCCACTTTCTTGTGACAGCTGATTCAAGTACAGCCCAAGTTACTAACACTGCACAAGCAAAGTTGTCGATTCTCCCCCAGTAAGGAGACAAATGTCACAGAAACCAGTACAGTAAACTTTTTAAATGGCAGTCCAGCAGAGAAATTTAGGGCTGAGCATATGCCCAGACAGCTAGCCGATGTCTCAGTCCCAGCCCAGTGTTCACCTGTGGGCGAGAAACAATGTGTTGATCCTGCCTTTGTAATTATTTGTGCTGCACAGATTATTAAGGGTTTCAGAATGTATCAAATATAAGAATATAAGGAGAAGGCATGTAGACCATAGAGTTCCTTACAAACACACACAGCTCCATGTAGACCCAGAGAAGACAACGCTTCTGTGAGAAGGGGAGTTTCAGGTTTGTAAAAGATGGTAGTGGGAATAGTAATTTGAGTCTTACGTTAACACTCTAAAAGTTGCTTATTCATTCAAGCCATCAACATGTTGACTGGTTGACTGTTTGGCTAGAGGTAGCAGCTGTACTCTTCCATGCATTCAAGTTTCAACCGAATTGGAGTGCAAGTTAGGATTCTTCACCCCTGGCTGACAGTCTCATGCAGCTGTCAAGACAGCAGAAGGCATTCTCCAGGTAAATGAGAGATCTGCATTGCTATGGCACAGTTCCTGATAATTCTTTTATCTGATGCTGCCATCAGTGAAACCCACCAAGGAAGAAATACATGCCATACCCACAATTATACGTACTCTGCTAATTGAGTTTTCTTGCAAAACAACAAGCTTCTAGAAAAAAAAAATGCTTTATGCAGCTGGCAGAATTAATGCCTCAGCCTTTTGGATCTCACTGCAAATATATAAACAAAATCACTCCAGCTGCATATTTTACAGGATTTAGAGAAGAAAAAAGCCTTTTTCTGAGCTACAGGCACTCATAAACATTTTTTACAGTTTAGATTGGTCTGAAAGATGGCTACTTCCCTTCATTAAACAGAGATGCAATCATCATTTGGAAAAGGATAGTTTTCACCAAAAATTATCAAGCAGTTACAACCTTAAAGTTTTATCATTCTACCTACCTAAACGGAGCTCAGTAAATAGATGTGTCTGAGAACCTCAAAGGCAAACTATGCATCACCCAGCCTTTATCCACTACCCTATTCAATGTCATATAGAGAAGCCTAGCCGAAAATCTAGAAACACAAAGAAGCCTTTCAGCATTGCCCTTAAGATAAAGAGGCTGCTGATACTTCAAATCCACAGTATATTAAGAGCCCAGAAAGGTTTCTGGACAGTACTGCACAGTCTTCATGGCAATGTCTGAAACAGCATGTGTGCACACTTCTATACATTATCATCTTCCCAACTCCATCCCCACTAGGGAGACATAACAAAAGAGTTTACAGTGAAGCTTCAGATGACATGCTGTAGTAGCCAAGAAGTTGGTTTTCAGATGGCTTTTCATCATGCATGAGTTTGAAAAAATGTCAAAGCAGAAGAAACATGTTGGGAATACATTTATTAATTTCACGATTATTACCTTTTTCCTTTACCAATGTTACTTAATTCATCAACCAGTTAGTGTGCTCCAGCAAAATGTTCATTTTCAGGATAGCAGAAAATGCATGCATCTGCTGAAGGTCATCAAAAGCACCACGTTTTTAATTCACTCACATACAACTCAAAACAGCATGAGAAGTGTATGACACACTGAAATAACAGCTGCTGTCATCAGAACAAAAGATCTCTCCTATCTGCATATAGGATACTTGCTTGAAGCAAATTAATTGATCACCTTGCAGTACAGGGTCTGAGGACCAAATTTCATCTCCTGAAGTACTCTTATTGCGAAGATTGAAGTGCACATGGGCATAGATTCAACCCACTTAATTTCAGACTTTTGAACTATACATCTAAATTAAAAGCTCACTTGCCCACAACTTTTTCTAAGCAAGGAAAATGCCAGAAAGTAATTTTGACCTTATGTTAGCTGACTTAATCTTCTAGAGGTACCTGTGTTCTACCCTATCAAGACCTCTAATTTAGGCATCCTGTGTTTGGAAAGGCATCAAGCATCTGGAAACAAGGAGGATGAAACTGGTCTACATTGAGCTCATGTTAAAGTATTACAGAACTCCTCTATACATCATCTCTACTGATCTGCACAGCAGAAAAGACAACAATTTGGTCCACATCAAACAACCTTCTGCTGCTGCATTTCCCTCAGCTTCCAAGGCATTAACAGCAATTGTCACTCACCTCAGAGCAGAGCTCTGGTTCCCTGCTTCTCACTACACACTAAGGTAATAGTGTTGACCAATACAGCTCTTACAGCAGATTGTTTCATCTGGTCGGTCAATACTGGTTTGCCTTCCTTGGGAAAATAAAAAAATAAAAATCAATGTTCACTATTATGAGAAGTAACGTCTAAGGCATGATAAACAGCATTAAATAAGAGAAGCAACCCCAACATTTAGGTTGCCCTTCAGTTATGAAAGATTATGACCTTTTCCTGAGATACCTTTGCAATGGAAGCCTTTGCTGCAGACCTTTGAAATTCAGCAGAAAAAGCCCTTGAGCTAAAGAACTGCTTTCCCCTTTGTCTTATGAAATTCCATTCCATTTTAGCTGCAACCTCAACTGTTAAAAAAAATAAAAATCACATTTCCTTTCTTTCCCTTGCACTCCCCAGAATATAAGAACAGCTGCACTAAGTCAGACTAAAGGTCCATCTAGCTCAGTTTCCTGCCTCTCTGACAGTGGCCAGTAGCAGATGTTTAGGTAGAACATATAAAATAGAGTGCATGCACACAGTGATATTCCCCTGTAAACCACCCAGCTTCTGACAGTCAGCAGTTTAGGGACTTCCTGAGTCTAATTTAAAGCCTGCCATTCTGTATATATAATTAGATGGTATATTCCCCAAGTGCATTACTTTGCATTTATCAACATGAATTTTGTCTTCCCAGTCATTCAGTATTATCAGATCATTCTGCAGTTCTCTAGATTCAATTTTAGTTTTTTATGATTCTGAACAATTTTGTACCATCATCAGTCTTTGTCGAGTCACACTTTATCCCTTTCCCACACTATTTAGTCATACCTTAAGTGGCACATGTTCTGAAACAAGTCTCTGTGAGACTCAACCAGTAATCCCATGTCATTCTAAAAAATGACCATTTATGCTTATGCTCAACTTCCTTGATAATTTTCATGCCATAGAATCATAGAACTATTTAGGTTGGAAAAGAACTTTAAGATCATTGAGTCCAACCATTACCCTAGCAATGCCAACCATGACAACTTTATTTCTTTAAGAAGTTTTAGTAAGAACTCCTGACAAAGCTTTTTAAAAAAAAAAAAAATCTTCATACCCAATATCAACTGAAGCAATCGCATCCACATGATCCTTTACTCCATCAAAGAACTCAAATGGATTTGTGAGGACACACTATATTCCAAAAGCTGTGGTGGCTCTTTCCCACTGAATCTGTGTGTGTACTCATTCTCAGTTTTATTGTTGTTCACACTGGTTTTCCTAGTACGGAAAACAGGCTTAATGATTCATAACTCTCTGGAATCCATTTTAGATACTGCTGCCATGTTTGCATTCATTATCTGAGTTCCTTCAGAAGTTGTTGGTGAATGGCTATGACAATTTGCTATTATTCGTTGCACTCTTCCATAGTGAACCATCTCCTGTTAATACATGATTTTCAGATATTTCCTCCAAGTCATCCTGCATAAAAGATCTCCGTTGCCTGTGATCAGTCTCCTGCTCTGCTCCAGCCCACAGTGAACAGGGTCCCAGGCTGCACCCATGCCTCCAACTGAAGATTTACCTAGACAGAATAAAGCAGTGACTAGGTTGTGTCCTGTGAGCTACTATGATCTATCTCACTTCTGGAGTTACCACTGGGGACCAAATTAGGAGCACTAAGCTCTGAAGAGTATTTAAAATCTTTTTAATGTCATTCTGAAATACACTCTGTGATTTTTAAGAGTCAGTTGAAATTAAACACAGCTTTTTCAAATTCTGTCTAATCAGGGGATCAAAAACCAGGGATGCGAGTTCTCTAAGCTGCAAACAATATTTATAAACCACCAGCTGCTATTTATACTCTTTTCGCATTGCAAAATTACTCCAGCCATTTGATTCAAGAAATACCTGCACAACTGTTTTTGCTGTTGAAAGCAGATGGAAGGTCAAAGTGTCTTTAGTTTGAGCACGGCTGGTCTGTTTAAGTCTGCTGCTTGATCAATCTGTAAAGTACTATAAATTCTCTCTTTTTCACCAATACAGCCTCTGGACACTCATAATAAGCATCTTCCAAACAAAAGGACACCCTTTGGCATTTCTTGCAGGGGACACAAGACTTGAGTGTAATAAATAAAGGGGATTTTTTTTTTTTTTTTTTTTATTCAGACTACTGAGCAAAGGCACTACCTACAGTCCTCCTCAGCCCTTTCATTTCTAGACTGAACAGCACAGACTGCACTGTAACCAGTGAGCTGGTGTTTAATTTTCACTTTAACGTGTTAGCTTTTCAAAACTGAATTCATGCACGTGGATGACCCTGCAGCCAGCATAAGAAAATGAATTATTTAGAACAGCATGTTAGTGAGTCCAATCAAAATTCTTACTCTAGTATATAATATTTTCAGCTTACCGTTTATCCTTTTATTGAAAAGTGTGTTTGTATGCAGACATCATCTAAGCAAAGCTGGATGTTTCAGAAAGTCAGCAGAGATATGAAGCAGATGAAACTCTTGATTTAAGGAGTATATGATTATTTTTGGCAACTGAAAAACAAATGAAGCTTTTTGGCAAAAATAGGGGCAGCTGTCACCAGCTTTAAATTTTGAAGAGAAACACTCATATGTGCCACATCCCACATGTGCAACCCAATGTATTAGCGTGAGAAATCTACTAAAATAAGTAACTATTGAATTTATAGTCTAAAAGTTCAAAATAGGAATCAAGCACTTGAAGTGCCAATAAGGTGGATAACCCAGTACTTCAGCACTTTCAATCCATAGGCATACCGAAAACTACATCAGTTTTTGCAACTTTAAGCTCTGAGCATACACAGTTTGCAGCTAAGGCCTGGGTTTTGGTCAGCTAACAGCTCTAACGCAGATCCTGTCTTCGATCACACCTATCAGATCCAGTACAGTAAACACATAAGTAGTTATGAATTTTTATTCCACACCAGTGTTGTTAGGGCATTCAGTGCAGAACTGTAACATCGACCTGGTCCTTGCTCTACATTAGATAAAACTTCAAAACCTCCGCCCCTTCAAGGTGGAGGATGCTAGCAGTGCTTAGGATGGATGGGCCAGAGAAGAGACTATCTTTTTTGTTGTTGTTTTTGTTTTGTGATTTTTTTTGTTGTTGTGTTGTGGGTTTTTTTATCTTGACAAGGACCTAGTCTGCTGTAAGTCCTTAAATTCACCAGAGGAATGGGGATAGATAAAATTGCAATCATCTTACATGGAGATAGGGTCACAAAAGACTCCATGGGTTCTGAAACACACTTGACAGCTAATTAGCACATTGAAACAAATTATTATTCCTGTAAACTAGGGGATACTATTTCTACAACTCCTGGTTTCCTAGGTAAAGATTCCACTGGCAAGCAAGGCAACAGCTGTACAGTTCATTTGGCAATGATTCCTCAGGCCCAGACACCAGGTTGAAGCTGTTGGGCAATTGGTTTCCCTATATTCAGAAAAATCACAGAAGTCGTCTTCAAGAAATTCAGGCAAACCCTCAAAATCCAAGCTGAATGGTCTGTCCAAACTACTCTGTATTAGGCACTGCAAAATTAAAGAGCTGATTAATAAATTTGGATTATAAAATTAAGAATATAATTCTTGATGTTTACCAGGCTGTGAAAAAAAAAATATCTAAATTATCTAATTCTACATCCATGATGTCTAAAATAGCCATGTGGCACAAATTATCTTTCCAGTCCAACCCCAGCTGTGTGCAAAATAAAGGATTGCGGGACAACAAAAATTACACCATTTCTGAACCTGATTTGAGTATTGAACATCAGCTTTCACACCCAAAACCTGGAACGTGTATTTTTTCCTCAAAGTATTAATTAAATAAATTATTCAGTTTAGTTGCTGAGGCCCCTAAATGTTTATCAGCATTATACAAATTATCTGAGCGTATAGTGTAAAAATAACAGTCAGAAATGTTCTTATGCCAAATGATGACCTGCTCTGACATTGCTATAGAATCATATAATCATGTAGGTTGGAAAAGATCTTTAAAATCAGGAAGTCTAACCATTACCCTAGCACTGCCAAGTCCACCACTAAACCATGTCCCTAAGCACCGCATCTACGTGTTTTTTTAAACACCTCCAGGGACGATGATTCCACCACCTCCCTGGGCAGCCTGTTCCAATACTTCACCACCCTTGCAGTGGAGAAACCTTTTCTAATATCCAATCTAAACCTCCCCTGGCACAACTTCAGCCATTTCCTCTTGTCCTGTCGCTTGTTACCTGGGAGAAGAGACCGACCCCACCTGCCTACAGCCTCCTGTCAGGGAGTTGTAGAGAGCAGTAAGGTCTCCCCTGAACCTCCTTTTCTCCAGACCAAACCACCCATTCCCCCAGCTGCTCCTCATCAGACTTGTGCTCCAGACCCTTCACCAGCTCCGTTGCCCGTCTCTGGACACGCTCCAGCCCCTCTGCGTCCCTCCTGCAGTGAGGGGCCCAGAACTGAACACAGGATTCAAGGTGCAGCCTCACCAGGGCCCAGTACAAGGGGATGATGTGCCACTTGTCCTGCTGGGCACATGCTTACATATTATAAGTTGCAACTGTCAATATACTGGGCTGCCTGAAGCTTTGACAAGTTTTTCAGACATTTGTGTTACTATTCACTCTGCTTAACTATGTGAGAGACAAATTCAGTAACAAAAATCAGTGAGCAGTACACGAGCAGTCAGCCCCTGCAATACATCCTGCTCACTTCAGAAACATTTCCTAGACTTCATGTACAAAAAGACACACCAAAACTACCATTCGTGTGCCAAGCGTCTCTGTGCAATAGTGAACTGCTGATCTGTTGCATTTAGGTTACATTGCACGAGGGCTGGACAACTCCACAGTTAACACCCAGTGAAGCCTGCACTGGCACTCATCGTCCTGCCCCAGGCTCCTGGGCTCCATCACCATGTCACACAGCGGCAGTTCCTGCTCTCTTCCAGTCCCATCAACACTGACTACGCTGCATCAGCCCTCTAGCCAGTCCCCTAGGTAGAAGCTGGCCAAAATAGAGATGCTATGCCAGTGTGCCTCTCGTTAGCATTTTCTAAGAGCTACCTTAGGCAACCTCACAGCTCCTTTAAGCCCCATACTGAGTCCCACACTCCCCCCTGGACAGACAAGGGTACATATATGGGGGATAGAGGCACCTAATGAGAAGCTAGAATTCGTACAGCACAGCAATTGACGCATTACAGGATGCCTAAGCTTACAGATTTAGCTTAGTGTCAAAGTTTTAGAGTAATTTTATCAGGCTTTACATTTCATCTCTCTGATATTAAATATACAATAATTGGATTATATAGTAGCTTGAACAGGTGGCACTGCACAACTGTACAGTTCTTCAAAATCATTTTGGAGCCTCAAGGTTAGAAAAGATTCCACTCAACTCCACTTCCCCTTCAGTGAAATCCAAGTTGCTGAAACACAATTATGCACCAAATTCAGAAGAGCTACAATATGTCTTAATGTGTATTCAATACAATCACTTCCTTTAAGCTTAACCATTTAAAAATAAGTTCTAGAGAATTACTTACATTACATTTTTTCCAGAACACTAAAGAGAAAAAAATTTCCATGAAACATTTCCAATCCTCATTTTCATTGCTTCTTTAATGTTGGCCAGGAGAAATTAATTGCATTAATTCCTTAATTCTTCAACGAAGGAATCTAACTTTGATTTTTAAGATATGGCAGTTTCCTAATTAATTTTATTTGAGAACTTTCTTCCCTGAAAAAGAACTTCAGGCAAGGTTATATGTAACTACATATTTTACCTTTGTTTGGAATTCTTATAGCACTAAGGGGGGTTTCAGCACTTTCCAGGTAATTAATGAAGTCAAAAAGTCTCTCATGACATCACATTCCAGCCATGCTAAAGCCTCCTGCTTTAATCTCCACTGTCTGAGCCTGAAGTGAGTGAGTGGTACTAAGCTTAGCTCAGTGAAATAAACTACTGTAAGAAAAAGCAGGTCCATGATGTACTTCATTCTGTAGTCTTACACATTTTCATGAAACTTCAAGCCAGTGGTGTACCTCTCCCAAGATAAATATAACAGTATTATATACAACTGCAAAAATGTTAAAATAAAGTATGGCGGAAAAAAACCTGGCTTTTTGCCAGTTTCAAACGGCACAGAAATACATTATTCTCATCCACTCCAGGTTTACAAATTTTGCTGTGAGCAAAACACAGTTTTGCTGCATCCTTCCCTAAGTAATTTTCCCAGGGTGGAATATGGTTGTTCCTTGAAGAATTTTGCTTTGCTAAAAAACTGCTAGAACTTTTCTTTCTTATTAAAAGCAGTTTTGTGGAGTACATTACAATGAAACACCCTCTCCTAACCACCAAGTATTCCAGCATCTATGGAAATCAGAGACAAGTAGTGGCAAAGTAACAGTTCTAAATTCTTCCCTAAAGGTTTCTTTTCTCCACATTTCCCCAGCCTGCTGGAGTGTGTGGTAGCCAAGTTGCTCAGAGACACTCACCTGAGGATGCCGGAAGCTTCTTCTTTTTGGACAAGAAGTGAGGGAACAAATAATCTTTTTTTTTTGGTGGCATATAAATATTCTCAAGCTGTCTTCCTCAAGTAAAACATATTTATTAGCATTGCACAGTCCAAACTACTATGTTACTCTTTAGCAACATTGAGATTAACCCAATGGTCTGAGAAAAGAGGGGAACAAAAAAACCAACCAGACTTCTGTCTCCCACCTGCTAATGCACTGCAACTGGTGCACCTCCTGGAGCAGGCTAGTTATATCTCATTCCTTATACAAAATAAGAAGCAGGTGCTTTTCCCAGTCTTATGTGAATCACATGAGAAGAGACCTTCCTTCATGCTACTGAGGGATGTCTATACCACAGGTCATGTAGTTATCTTCAAGCTAGCCAGTTCATATAGTCCAAATAGCACAGGTGTAGTAGCAGAGCTCAGCATGGGCAACAAAGAAGTATGAAATAGAAGCCGTAAGAAATAAAAGTAAATGTTCAATAATTAACCCAAACAGAGCTCTTGTAGCTGCTATGGCCAAAGTGCTACTGGGCCTTAGGCAAGGCTGCTTAAAGCTGCTAAAGAATGTCTTAATTTATAGTTCTATGTCCTAAGCATTCCTCAAAAGCTCTTTTTCCTTTCTGTTCCACCCTGACTAGATGCACATCCAACAAGGCACTGCTGATTTAATTTTTGTGTGAAGTTGGCAAAATCATGTATGTCCAGTAGCTAGACTCTTCCTCTCTAGCTCTTTCATTCCATGGCAATGAGGAGGTTTCTTTGTTACCTGATCTGACATGCTAGAAGGTTTGCTTTCTTTACTTTTTTGTTTTGATTATACAAATTAAATGAAATCAGATCTCACACTTGTGAACTAAAGTGCTCACTGATGTATCATATTTTTTCTGTGTATAAAGCACTTTATAGATGCAGAGAGAGCAGAGAGTGAAAGGGGGTATATTCCTCTGTAATAGCTGTTATGGAGGCTGGATTTGGTAAATCAGCGGATTAACCTGTTATAGTAAATAAGACCCTTTACTATGCAGTCCTCAGCATACAGACTTAAAAACCTAATACAGGAGAGATGAAAAACAAAGCATAAAAACAGTTCTGAGCAGAGCCAAGAAGATAAACCTGCTGCATTTTGAAAAATAAAATCAATGACTTTTTCCCAAGTCGCCACTGAAAAATAGCACATGTTAATGCATTGCATCAGATGAATAAACATACAGGAAGTGTGGCTAAAAGAGTTGAGGGCCAGGGCTCCAAAGCCAACATTGACTCCTGGTTGTCACAAAAGTAATCAGTGTTGGTGTAGAAGGACAGAACCACTAGAAGAGGGTTGAAAGCTGAGCTATGTTTTCTGCTTGGGCACTGGTCTCACAGCCCTCAAAGGGTGTGTTTGGGTTATTTCAGTGTCCAATTTGTGAGCTGTGAACCTTCTAAGGGTTATTTTTACCTAATTCTACCTCCAACACATGATTTCAAAGGCTTGATCTCAGGCCAACACAGCTGAATGTGCCCATGCGCTCACAAATATGATGGCTCTATCTTAAATTTAACCAGAGGCCACCAAAATAGCAGGCATGCATCTATACAGTTAGAAGGATTGGCAAGGTTATGAGATAGAGAACATAATCACCTTATTACACACCCTGTATAGTCAGAGTGGGATATTTAATACATGCTTGCTGATGTGTTTCACATACCCCATTGACTTCAGCCTAGCTCTGCCCTTGCCTGGGAGGCCACACACACACGCAATAGTATCAGAGCTAGAGTTTTGACCAGGACATATATTTCTTTTTTTTTTTTAATATGCTGGAAACCCAAACTTGCCTTATATGCATATTGAATCCCAGAAGTAAATCCTTTGAGATAAAGTGTTGCTGAAAATCTCAGAGTTCAATATACTTTGACAAACTAGTTACACACTCTATATGTACTCTATGAACTTTCCCCTGCTAAAGAAAATCATGCCTTCCAACTATTTAAGAAATGAAAATACCCCATACAGGTTATATTAAAATATGTGAAAGTGTATAAAATATATACATGGTCAAATGCAAAGTCTAGCATCAAATGCAGCATTGAGGTTGCTCAATCAACCACTCAGATCAGGAAATTCCAAAAGCTAATGGTCCATGGTCTTCTTTTCTAGAACTCTGTTGAAGCTATTTTGTATGCCCAGAACTCACTAACATGAAACATATGAAGCATTTCCTTTCATTTTAATTTACTAATGTTTGTGTTACTTAATTTGGGGTTGAGGCTAGTAGGAGATTCTATCTGGACAAGTTAACATTATGATAAAGCTCAGCTAAATCCAACCTGGGTGTATAATCTTTGTGTAAGAAACCTGAAATCAAAACGAAGCTGTCCCAAGACCTATGAAGTACGTAACAGCCCAGGAGATCAGTTAACTTCCTATCTTGGCTACAGATTTCTGTGCAACATTTGGCAAATCACCTGAATCGCCATGTAACATTCATACATTCTTATATCAGTATATATAATATACAATAACTTAGATTCATCTTGAGCTATTTTATTCCCTTCTGCAAGGACAATGAAGCAAGCCAAGCTTGAAGTTGGCATCAGTCACATTTTTAATTCACTTGAACATTTATTTTTAATTCATATTAAAAGAAGCATATCTTTCTCACACTGTCATAATGTAAATAGCCCCTATAATGCTTATGAAAATTCAAAACAGGCTCACTAGTCATGGAAAACATCAACTTGAAAGGGCTTTTAGAGCGGTAGGAGTGAGGCAAGAGTGACTTAAATAGGATTAAAACTGAAGTTTGAACACACGAAGGAAATTTGGACAATTATGCCATTGACTTCTCTTGTCAGGATGTCACCTAGCACTTGTGTTATGTTAGCTCTGACTACTACATTGCACATTCATCAGAAAGAAATACACAAAAATTTTCAGTATTTTTCAGGAAACTTATATGCCAGTGATTTCCATTGATTTCTTTTCAGGAAACAAAACTTGAAGGAACTCTTTCTGTAGCATTTTAGTTCCTACCATTCTGCTCTGTTCTATTTTCCCCTACTGTTGCAAAGGCTGAGTGGGGAATGCTTAATGGTTTTAGATTTTTTTTTTTTAAATTTAGGATATATCTTAAAAGTAATGATATGTAAAACATGGGTTTTATGTATTTGGAAAATACCTTTTACTTTTCCCTTAGCTTAGTTTCCCAGTGAAAAAAACTGACCAACTCTATTTAAACAAGGCATTGTCTGAGCTGCTAAAGGTACTCTGCTAAAATTTTAAATTCTTTGGTGTTTACTTACAGAAGTTAAGCTGAAACATATTGACAGTGACAAAAAGTGATAAGCGCTGTTGACTTACACCACAAACAAATTTGCCTTAGCATTTTTATTATTATTTTCATGTTTCCTATTAAATATTTCATATACCTCCATATATTTCTTTTCACCTCCTCTAAGAGGTAAAATATACGTGTGGACTTCTAAGTGTAGCCTCTCACTTTTCTAAAATGCAGACTATACTTGCTGTATTTAAAGATCACATAATACCTTTCATGTACTCACAGATTCACTGAGTTTTATTGTAAGATTATGAAATGGATGTATTTCTACAGGGGGTAGTAAATTCCTTTTCAGAAACCATTTCCATTCTAGTGTAAACATAGGATTAAAAATGATGTAAAACAAACAAAAAAAACCCAACAGTACACATTTCTCAGCCTTGAAGTATGAAGATTTAGAAATCTCATATTTCACATTCTGTTTGTGCTCAGAGAGATTTTCTCATCTTCAGAATTGTCAACAAGTGGCTAAATAAATGTAAAGAGCATTTGCAAGGCTGTCACGTGCAAAAGTAACTACTTAAACTCTGTTTTGCATGGAAATAACGGGTAGAAAACTCTATCCTCCAATATATGAATGAAATAGGACTGATGTCACTGGAAATTTCATGCATACTTTGCAATTGAGAAAAAAAAAAGTCAGGAATGAAGAGACTGTTGTTTTGCAAATCCAAGTTGCCCCAAGAAAGTGCCGCAAATCCAAAGAATGCTCCCGAGTGCTACATTTTATACAGGAATATCTAATTTAGCACAGATGTGAAAAAGCACATCTAGCCAAAAAACTCCCCAATAACAATACAGAGGATTGGAAAAGATCATACATATCACAGCTAAAGGCCAGTACTCATTTGTGCTCAAAAGGAAAAACTATACTCAAAAAAAAGAGTGTATAATTAATCAAATGAACTTCATAAGAATTAAGAAGCCCTTGCTCATCTGTAACAAATTGACCATCAATAACATTATTGTTACCAAGTTTTAGAATTATCTGATGTATAAAAGCAACTTTAACTTGACCTTTTATTTTATATTTCTTGCTAGGAGCATGTGTTATGCTGTGGGTTCACTAAAGATGTCCCCAGACTGCCCCACTGTACCTCTGTTAACAGAGGACGGCTACTGCGGAGTTACAGCTAGGATGGGGCAAGTTTTGCTCAGTCTCAAGCCCACAGCTGTCCACTGGGTCCCTCTACGTGACTTGCAGTGCTCTGGAAAAAAAAAAAAAAAAAAAAAAAAAAAAAAAGACTCTTTTCTAGCAACAAAGGATAAAACAAAGTAACCCTCAGCGTTGAGGACAAGGACCAGAAGGCAGGATTTCTTCTTTCCCAGGGAAGTGATAGCCTGAGCAGCTGACAGAGGTAACTAGCCATTGCACTCAAGCCTCAGTGTAACACAGGGATGTAGGGTCCCTGGAAATTCCTTAAAACACTGGGATATAATTGCTTATGTTACATGTAAATCACAAATCGGAATACTCCAGCTTGCCTGGAGATATAGAAAACCGGTAAGTGTCAGGCTGTTCCTGACAGATTCATACATATCAGTTCTAAAGAAAATGCTTCAGCTTCCCAGATTTTCTCAGCTAAAACTAGTCAAAACAGAAATAAGAATGCATAGCTACCAACATGACAGTTGATTTTAGTCCCCCAAAATGTCTTCTTCTGAATTAGAAATGCTTTCCAAGAAATAAAAAGACTAACATTTTTCTGCATTTTTAATTTTAAAAGATAACAGTATTCAAATATTATGACATCCTTTTAGATAGGCTTTCCATTTGCTCATTTTTGTGGTTCTTTAATTATGCAATACATGGCAGTCTCTTAGTCTTTCTATGTAATATACTGTCTCTCAGAAATAAACATGTTATTTGGGTACATGCTTCTGGCTGGTGCAACATGTCTAGTCAGCTTCCAAAGCAGATGAATGCAGTTTTGTATACCACAGGTTTGAGTAAAAATATGAAAGCTGTAGTGGAGGGTATTTACAAAGGCCATTTCTGGCCTCAGGGACTAACCTCCTTATGCAATGTCTTCTGGCTACTGCTTTGAAATACCCTCTGCTGGAGCCTGTCTTGCTACCAAGCAAAGGGACATCTTCGGACAAAAAACCCACAAGGCTAAATTAGCCATTGTGAACACCCCACTTCCAAACATGCAGGGTTTTTTTATTAAGAGCTTAAAGTGCATATGCTCACAGACTGATGTCTTCATGCTGCCTTCAAACCCTTCTGCAGCTCGTGCTCCTCTCACTAAGCTCCCTACAAGTACTTATAAAACCATGTGTGTTAGTAGATTCTACCTAGGTTCAAACCCCAGCAGCACACAGCCTTCTTGAAGTCTGCAGGATTAGTAAATACTACAAACCTGAAGTTAATCATAGAAAATGTAATGCATGACGTATAGCATACAGACCCAATGAATGCTCTAAGAGATCACTCCCAGGTCCACAAGGTGGACAGATTCAGACTACCTTCTCATGATAGTGATGGAAGTGTTCCAGCACTCAAATTTTGCATGTATGTGCAAGTACTCCATACTGAAAGTTATACTCTCTGAAACATGAATATGAAATAAAGAAGCTTTGGTGGGAAAATACATATGTTTTCTTCTGTATTTTTCATTGAAATGTTCTTGCAGGCTAATTGGAGCCATCATATAGATCATAAACTCATGCTTCTCTTAGATCTCAGTTGATAAACTCTGTACAGAAAGGGCTATGGGTTCCATAAAAAGCATCCGTCCATAAATGGCTCCACATGGGTTAAACTCTGACTTTCTGTCTGGATCCCAGTGAAATTAAGGGAGTTTTATGACTATGGGCATCTCAAAATGTGGGGGTGATAAAAGTCTGAAAGAAAAGATCAGTATTTAGTTTAGCAAATAACTCTCTGGAGGGCCCAACCCTTTTACAATTGCCATCCGTCTCCACCAGAAAGCAGTCTCACATCAAATGAAGTGCAATAAATCTCACAAATGTACAAAAGCAAAGGGAATGAACTTAGTCTAAAAACCATCCAAAACAATACACAAAATGCATTCTTGAGAGACAACAGGAATATACGTATGGACATAATCCTCAACACGCTGTGCCAGAAGTCTGACAACTAAGGATAGAAAGACAACACACATGCAAGGGTTCAGACCACATTTACAAACAAGTTTTAAAACATGAAAGCCACAAACACTGTTGTAATATCACAATTCCCTTATTTTTTTCACATAAGCCAATACTGTCTGCAGTAAAATGGTCCTATCTCATTCAACATCTGTTGGACTGTCCCATGGTAATGACTCATTTCAGTCCACATGTTATTCTAGTACCTAGATAAGGCACACTTAATTTTTTCTAGTACCTGAATAGAATCTGGAAGAAGGAAAATATATATTTTAAGACCAACTTTTGAAAGTTCATGTGAGTAGAAGTACATCATGCTGCCTTCTAGTTTCTCTGAAGACAATTAAGAAAATAGAAAATTCCCCAGAGATACAAGACAAGATCTGGCAACCTTACTCATAGGCCACCCATGAAGTAGACTACTTAACACAAGTACAGTTCATGGGTTCTACCTTTATAAATCTAATGGAAAACTGGGTCATTTTATTTGCACTTCATGAAATGTAAAAGTGGTAAATAGTAGAGAAAAAAAACCTAAGAACCTCTGTGTTCATTTCACATTGTTAGTTAACATCAGTAGATGTTAATACTCTATTTTTATGTTATTTTCTTTGAGTAGAGCTCTATGCTCATATGAGCTGTAACTTTTGGCTTAGGTTGATTAATTTCCCTATTTCTACTATGCTCATTCTTGCTGTCATATCCAAATCCAGTTTTCAAGAGGATGCCAAGTCCTTGAAGAAAACAGTCTTTTATTACAGCCTAACCAATGGACTGGATGTAGATCGCGCTCATAAGGGAATAATCAATCACAGTTTACATTTAGGCCATTCAGCACATTTAGTACTCACTCACACACAAAACCTATAAAAAGATATTTAGTATTAAAAGCATTGTTTTGACACAATTCAAGAAAATATAAATTTGAAGTATTCCAAGTCGTTTGGACACATCTTTCTTCCATTAATTTTAATGGAAGAGATGGACCATGTTTGTACTTGGCTTGCAGTGATACAATTTCATGGAAGTCAGTTGGACAAAACTGATTTACTTTTGTTACAAATCAGGGTATAAACCTCCCAAAAGAGAATCAGTTTGTGAATCAAAATGATAATATATTGGAAAAATTCAAAAGTACACTCTTTTGGTCAGGACATAATTAAAAAAAAACTGAGCTACATTTTTTCTGTCAAATTTTTCATTCATACTGATTTCACCATGTATGACCACCAAAATATTTAACTCCCTTTCAAACTGAAAGAAGTTTCACAAATAAGGGCTCCTAGTTAAGCAATTTGCAAGTTAACTCACTTAAAAGATTTTGGAGAAGATTAACTTCCTCAGAAAATACTACTGTTGAAAATGATATTTCCTTCAGAGATGTGTTAATTTTGTAGCATTTTATTTCATAAAAATATCCAAGCAAATATCAAATTGTACCAACACTGTAAGAATATTAAATGATTTTTTATTTACTACATTATAAAATACGCTATAAAAGACATCAAAACCAAAATGAAAAATCTTGATTCACTAAAAGAGAGTTTTTTCAAATGCATTCTTGTGTATGCATAGATGTACTGCAGCATAAGATATTTCTTAAGATACATAGTTCTCAACATAATTAGTTAGTACACATTTCAAAGTATTTCACCACTAATGGCTTAGGTTGATTAACTACCCAGATAACACATTTTACTGTACTCCATAAACGTAATACGGAGGTATTAATTCATGAGATGATGCAAGCTATCAACAAATCTATGCTCTATTATTCACTGTAACATTTGTCTTCCGAGAAGAGGATTTCAACTACATCAGCAAAGCTATTGTGAATCAAATCTGAATGGGAATACAAACAAAAGAAAAAAAAAAATCCATGTTTGTGATGTTTTTTTCTTTTTTTGTCCTTAAATAGCATGCTTTAAAAAAAAGAGGTCAATTGAAAATTTAAACAACAACAACATCACACCTTCATGCAGGACAGTTTATCAAATTACATGCTTCTCCGAGAGTGAACTACTAGGAGACAGGCATTTTTTCCAGGATACAAGGCAAGACAACTTTTATAAACTCCTCCTTCACCACATCAGAAATATGATGAGGAGATTTCTGAACAAAGGAGAAAACTACAGGAGACCTTTGGGACTGGCTGTTAGATATGGGCTGAAGTGGGACGTACTGAACTAATCCTTCCACGATGCCCTCTAGGCACATTGTGATAAGAACCACAAATACATATATATTAAAAATGCAGTGCAACCTACAACCAGAAAAACCAGACAAATCTCTATTGCTCTGGAAACAAATCCTTCACAATAATGACTTTAAAACCTTCCTAAACATGTCCTTACTCAAAACCCCTGTTCACAGCTATGAACATATTTTGATGCACTATTGTCTAAACCTACATTGAAGTTTATTAGAACATGGGATGTGTCTCTCTGCAGGCTTTAATATCATCCTCTGGTCTTCTTTGATACAATAATTATAACAATAAGAATTGATAGCATAAAACTAAGAATGTGAAGACTTATGATGCCATGTGCTAGAGCTCAGTATAAATTAGTACTATTGTATTAAGCCAGTGTGATTTTAGAAAACAGAATGTAAGCACATGTATTCCTATTTCCTTCTGAGCAGTAGTACAAACTGGAAAGAATCACAAGATGAAAGAATGACAAGGTTAAACACAATATGATTAGAAAAGAGATCACATTTTCACCCCTTTTCTGTTACTGGCAACAGCACTCTTTCACCATGTCTTTTAGGTCTACCTCCTACATTATCTTTGACAAGATAACGTTTCTGTTATCTTAACACTCTGTTTCTAGTTACTCCAGTCAGGCTGTATCTTCATTTTGCAAATCCTCATCTGCACAGGTATAAAAGTATGGATATACTCCACTCCCCTGACCATATTTCTGATGCTATCAACCATCAGTTACTCATTTCCACCCAGTGCTCCCTATTTCTTGGCTTTATCTTTCAGATTCCCACCTAATCAGGAGCATTTCAAGTCCTATATCTGCGTTTAGTTTTACTGTGGGACACCTAACAGTCTTGCCAGTGGAAGTTATTTTGTGCACCATTGAGCGTAGCTTTGCCAGTCCTTCATACTGCTCATTTTTCTGTATTTATACTCGTGGACAGGGTATTAAATTAATTTATGAAGTGCCCCCTGGCACATTCCAACTATTTGCTATGCAAGCCAATTTTTCAAGGACAGGCTGGCAGAATTTTCAGACACTCTAGGAATACACAAAAGTGTCAGCCAACAACATGTTGGGAGAATCACATCTGAATAAGACAGTAAACTAGTTGATTGAGGCCCTGTTGTGTGTGCAAGCACAAAAGCAAACAGCACGTCACAAAAAAAAGCATCATGCAGTGGCACCCAGCAGTTCACATGAGACCAATGCAAACAGCCTGTCTCATCAGGCACCATGATATATGGTGGAAGATGCTCCTACCAGTTTGTTCCTGCTGTATCAAAGTTTCCCCACGCTTCTCAGGTGAGCTGTGTTCATGGATAAGCAGTTTGAAACTTAGGGAAAAAATCTTCCAGTTACTGGTGTCACCTTCCTGGGAGATCAAACATACCCAGTGTGGTTGGGAATAAAAGTTTAAGACAATGAGATTCCCAGCTTCTGATTCACCTGTTGCTATATCCTTCTGCTAGAGCGAACCAGCACACATATTAACTGCGCAGGTGATACTGTGCAGTTCTGAAGAGCATCTTGAATGTAGAGTCAGGTTTGCCTATGACAATACAAAAAAGCTTGTGCACAAAGATTCAACCATTTACATATTTTGCTCACATACTGTAAGAACACGTTATATTTATAACCATTATTTTAATATACACTTGTTAATATATCTAAGGACATTCTAAAACTTTTTTAACCTAACGCAAGAGTAATCCACTATTCTGGAATACCCTGAATGGTTTTTCCTGCCATAGCCTATAAAGGTTAACTCAAAAAACAGAGATACACAAAGATTTCAGCATTTTCCTAAAAATGGCATTATAGTGGTTCATTTGGAGTGTTAATGGTAAGATATTGTTTTCAAAAAATTTGCACAGCAATATAGAATTATAGAACAAATAACTTGGAGAAAAGCTCCAAAGGCCATCTGGTCCAATTCCTGCTTAAAACAGGGCCCACTGTAAAAGCCATCCACAGGACTGAGTCATATTGCACAGCGTGCTATTCTCATTTAGGTAGAGACAATTCTTGAAAAATTAAACACACCCTGGGCATTGATGAACTGTTAGACAATTCACCCTTTCAGAAAGGGTTCTTGTGAGCATGGTGGGTCCAGCATCAGGAAGTTAAGGGACACTAATAGCTCCATACCCCACATGTCAGTCTTAATAAGCAGTCACTCTTAACGTACTTGCTGTTTGATAGAGTGTGAAATTCTGTGGGCATACTGTTCCAATGTGTTGCAGGTTTCTAAAATGTCTGATGTGTGAGACTTTTTTTAAAAAAAATGTTTTGTTATTATGCTTCCAGCAACAGTGGATGGATAATCTTTCTGGAATACCAAGCTTGGTTATGTCAGGTAAAGGCTGATGTTTTTGCCAAATAAAATATGAATGTAAATATAAATCTGTGTGTAGGCTAATCTGGAGACAAGAAGTATTATTTAATTGGCTTGTGCTGATAGCTTTCTATTTTTTATATTTTAATAAAACATCACAGCACAGTTGTGACTTTTCATCTCCTTAGTTAAGTGAAGAATAGCACATGGTTAACAGACTTTTTTTTTTAATTATGCAAGTAAGAATTTGCAGACAACATCATAAGATATGTTGCCTGCTAATAACAAGTTGAAAAGCTTTGTAATCTGTAAAATAAGAGAGGCAAAGAGCAAAAAAAAAAAAAACCAAAACCAAACAAAAACTGCAGGGTGCCTCAAAAAGAGTTGTTTCAGTTTACAGCTGCAAGTCTTATTTTCCTTTTCCCTCTTACATTTTACTATACGCTCTGGTGGTGTGCAGTGATTGCCCTCTATAGTGACTAGAACAATGTATTTCCCCCTTTCAGAGGACCTTTGTTATCTTCTGCATTATAAAGAAGATCCCTCTAGAGAAAAGGGCATTGAGAGATGATGAATTTGGCAAAGAAAAGACATCACAGAGCAAAGTCACAATATTGGGATACTGCTAGAACACTCATTAATGTTGTCTCATTATAACTGCTTGAGATATTTCATATGCACCCAGCCTTGCAACCATTTCCTGGACTATATGCTTTCAACACCTTGCTCCTTTCGGCATGTACCTCCAGCACTCCCACTTTTTATCTCATCAACCGTGAACTCCTCACCTTTGCCTTTAAGAGCCTGCTCCTTCTAGCTCTCAAGGACAAGCAAAGTGTTGCCTACATCTTAAATTCACAGACAAACATTTTCTTATTTCAAGCCCCTGACAGTGGCTGGGCAGCCAGTGCCCCACATGCAGCTCTGCATTGCCTCACCATTTCTTTGTGCTTCCTCTGGTTGCAATGGACCTACCAGTTGTGTCTGTCTTGAACTTAAAAGCTGGGAGTTGTGTGGTGAAGGATTTGTTTTCCTTCTGAGTCTCTGCAGAGTATGTAGTACAGCTGGGTCAAGGACCACTGCTAGTACCATAGTAACACGCAGGCAAATGGTAATAGACAATTTGTTCACAATAAGCCAATAGTTGTGATTTTTTTGCCTATCCTATTTCTGTAAAAATAATGAAGAATACTTGAGACAATAACACTCACTTTGAGTATTTACTAATATAATTTTAAAAACTGATAGGGCTGTCATTTATTCACTAACATTCCCCTGAACTAAAAATTACTGCTCGTTATGAACATTTTGATGAATCCAGCCAGTTGCCAATTTGTAAAGTTGCCTAGCTTTGAATGGATTTATGTAAGAAAAAGCTTAATAAATGAAAGAATAAAGACTTCATGGACAATATTTCTGCAAGTATTTGCATAACATTGTGTCTTCTGTGGGAGATGTGTAGTGTACTCTGGTACTCGGTGATTTATTGCTGTTCATTTAAATGACACTTGCTGAATTCTGAAGGACTTCTGTCTGACATATAGCATTTCTTTTCTAGTCCTTAAATACATGCACATTCACCCACAAAAAAGCATTGAACAAGACAGATGTATTAACATTTGTTAGCAGGTCAAACTAAAACATTATCAAGGATGCAGTGTTCTCTGACCTGCTAACACTCAAGCAAGCTGCAACAGGCCTGTATAATTCAGATTGTAATATGCTTTACTTAACCTTTGTTAACTAACACATGAAGGAACAGCTTTTCCTTTTAGTGAGGACAAAGCATGGTATTTCAAAAGGGCTTATGTGAGCTGAGAGTAGGCTCTGTACACAGTTAAATCCTACATTTGACTGCTGAACCCATTCTTTCCCCTTTCCACCCAAATCCATAAGGAAACAACAACAACACACACACAAAAAAAAAATATCGCTGAATTGAAACTACACTGAATTATTTTCCATGTCAAAAACAGAAAAGGACATATTTTCCCATTTGTACATGGCATTCCCTAGGAAACAAAATGAAACATCTAAACGCACTTGTCAGAAAAGACCAAGGAAATGAAGGACTAGGTTCACAAATCTCTTGCAAGATAAACTGGCTTATGCACTAGCTTAGGCACTGGAGCACATCCTACAATGTCCAAACTACGGCTCTTGCCTCTGCTTCTGGGATTTGAGGTCAGACTTTTCCTACAGTCCCCAGCAGACCGTGCCCTCACCAGAGTGCTGTAGAGTACTCCAGAGTACTTCTCAGAATACTTGGAGACCCAGGTAAATACCCTCATCACCGCACCGGAGCATAACTCCTCTCTAGGTTCTGTTTCAGGGGTCATGTAAGCACACTGCAAACTGTTCAGCAGATTCTGCCGCAAGGATTGTCGGAGCTTTGCTCCACAAGAACAAAGTCATCCATTCGGAGAAAAAATTATTGCATTCAGACCCACTCTGCCTAACACAGGTCTCTTCCATCTGGATTCAGTAGCCCGGTCACCATTCTTCTAAGTTCTTCTAAGCCTTTTCACTGTAGTCTGTGATTGCACTTGACCTTTGTATAGGAAACTCAAAGAGAGCAGGTGAAGGAAAGGGTCCTGCCAGACACAGGTTGTCCCTAACAAAAATATCAGTAAAAATAAAGTTACCTTCACCCTCCTGGCATTGTTCATATGTTTTCAGGAAACATTTTTTTCTTGAAGGCTGTAGAAGTGAGTGGCAGGTGTGAGTTATATTAATCTGTGAAAAGAATTTATTAAGTAACTGATATTCTGTACACAAAACTTCTAAATACCTTCTTCAATGTTGAAAAAGCTGTGCTTCCAAAATTTCTCATTATGCCCACTTTAAAAATACAAGAAACAGTACAATTCATTAATAGATTTTAATTTCCAAATCAGGTCAGCCACAAGCAGAGCGATCTCATATTTTTCACTTACCTTATTCTCTTGTGATCCGAGTCATGTTCTCCAAGTCCATTGCTGCTTTAAGGAAACATTTCAGTTTGGATAAAGCTTTTTCAAGACCATCTGAGTTTAGACAACCAGACAATTAAGTCCAAGAACACAGAAACTAATGATCCTTCATCCTGCTGCATCAGGAGGCATTTGGGAAGCCATCTTGGCATTTATAATTAAGGGACTGACCAACAGGTGCAGGTGTTATGTGTTGAAGACCTTAAGCAGATAAAGGCTTCAGCTTATAAGCTTTTCTATGCAGAAATGTCATAACATGCATGAACAAACTTCCCAAGGTGCCCCTAATATCAGGTATCCATCAAGATTTTCAAATATGGCTCTAAACTGTGTAGCTAAACCCACACAACATTATACCAGAGCTTGCACCAGAGCTAAGGGAGCATTAAATCCACACCTGATCAAAGGCCCTCACACCACCTCCAAGAGATATGAAGACAACTACCCAGGCGAGTCCAATTAAAAATGCAACATTAACATTAGTAATTGAAACAGCCCAGGGAGAGCCAGGTGGCTCTGAGGCTAGAGGGCACAGTTCAGCTCATGTCTCTACAGGTCTTACTTATCAGCAGAGCCATGAAGATTAAGCAAACTGCCAAACATATAGAAATACACCACGAAGACAGCTTAGAGTATGGATAATTTTGATTTCTGCATGACTTCTGCTTAACTGACTACCCTTCATCTCCAAATCACCCTACTTCATCCTTCTTTCCAGGAACTCAGTATATGGAACCAAAGGAAAGGAGAAATTGTCTGCAAAGCTCGTGCTGAGTATTTTCTTTAGGCAAGCAGGCTGACTCCCTGGAGGTGGAAAGCATCATCCTGGTAAGTCCAGCAAATCTGGGGAAACATCGGACATAAAAAGCTATTATCACAGTGCCCTCATGCCCCATATCTGTCAGGTGGTCTGAGGGATGTTCTTTCACCCCCTCACTGTAGTCACCCACTGTATAGAGTGCAGATGGGTCTCTTAATTAAGTTCCACAGCCTATTAGTTTTCCAACACCTTCCCTCCTGGCACTTGGAAGTAAATCAGTCTCCCCTCTTAGCCTATAACCAAATCCCCATGTGTAGAAAAATAGGTCTCCCCAGGGTATAATTTTGAAATGTAAAATGAAGGGTAGAGAGTTCAAATGATCTAACTTGAATGATCTAATGCCAGCAATCTGCTTGAAGAAATTTGTAAGAACTAACCCCCCAAATTTATTTCCTGGTTTTAACACAGCTAATTGCAGGATAGGCAGTCCTGGATGGCTCATAGCATGGGGCAAGAGGACAGTTGAAAGTATACCTGTCTTGGATCATATTTTTGATCTTCAGATCTAGTCTTGGGCCATACTGGGACCTCATACAAGTTTCCTGACCAGGATAACACCTTCAGAGATAACTGATACTACAACAAAACACCCCAGCCTTGTAGGCAAATTTGATTTTACAGTGTCAGTAAAATGGATTCTGCCAGGGAGGACCTCAGAGAAGCAGTGAGATTTCTGGTGGGAGCCTATGAACATTGGTTTTTTGGAGGTAGATGGGAATGAGTGCCTCGGAGGAGATCCTGCCATGTAAAGGGGCTCAGGAAGCTGTGGCCATGGCTATCTTCTCTTCCCACTGCTCCCCTATCATTTTCTTTCTGCATACAATCAAGTCACTGAAAATTTAATAAAAAAATCACTCTAGTGTAGATCAGAATTGTGAAATAGCTTGAGAAACCACCATCTTCTGTTTATTTTCTTTTCTTTTCCAGCATTAATCCCCAAGAGGGCTACAGCACAATCTCACTTTGTGATGCAACCTGTCACTGGCTTGAAAGCAGGCAAAACGAGGAAGGAGGGGAAGGTAAGAGTTGTAAAAAAATGAAGAGATTTCTCAAGAGCCTCCCCTGGAGGCCCTAGAAGATGTTAACATAAGGTCTCCTAGTGGCTAGGGCCAGTGCTGGAGGCAGATTAGTAATAATAAAATAATCTTGGAATAATAAAAGCTGAGAGAGCTTGTTTAACTCATCATGCCCCCATTTTTAAAAGTACCACTATGAAAGGGCCACTAAAGAAAAGACTTTCAGTTTTCTTACTTGAATAAACGACTTGCAAAATATATCAGTACCAAAGGGATACCTGTTTTATTGCCCAAAAGCAACAATTTATTTTTTTAAAGGACTTTCTGAAGTGAATACAGCCATTGGGTAATATATGTTGTTGTTCTGTGTGAAAATTTTGGTTCATGATGGGCTTAAAGCGCTCTCCAACGTAACTATTGCTTCCTTCCTCAGGGTCCACAGCAATGGTGACTGCATGCAAGGAGATGGTTTCAGTATCTGAAATACAGTCTGTGCTTACAAGGTAAGTAGTTTTCTTAGCATCTACTATCTCTCCTTCCCAACTCCCCTGGTTTACTGAGGAAATAATTGACAAAACTAAGCTAAACAAGGAAGATTTAAAGGAGAAGACAGCACAGCCTAGGAAAAGTCTTTTCGGGTAAAGATCAAAATCACTGACAGATCTCTAGTATTCAGCACAGAGAGAATTTCCTCCCTTAGCTTTCAGTGCTTCTTCAGTATATATGAAGATTTATCAAATAACACTAAGCAAATTACTGCATTTCTTGGTAAAAGCTCCTTATATGTGACATGGAGACAGTAACAATACCTATTCTTATCTGTTACTATGTGTTCCTGGTGTTCCATGTATCAACATCTGTAAATATTTAGCCATTGTTATACCCAGCAGTTTACATTCTGAATTTACGTAAGTTTTTTCTTCGACTTTGTTAGGAATTACTATCCATGAAGAAAAACACAATTCAGAAAAAAAAATGTTTTAGGCCAACAAATGGTAATATTTATCTCAATAAAAGCCAACAAGTTGCTTTTCTGTTGCTGTGTTGCAATAGCTGTTTGAAATTCCCAGGTTTAGGTACAAATTGCAACTCAATTGTGAGATATCTCGTTCACGTTCTCAGCCCAGACAAAAACACATGATTAAAAAGATATTGTGTACATTAATACTCATTAGATTGATAAATTTGTTTGGCTCTTTAGGTCATAGGGGTTTTTTGGTGTCACTTTCTTTATCATTACTATATATTCAACATCTGATTTTTTTTAAGGAATATGTTATCTCTAATTGCTTCTCTGCTGCTTTCTCCATGGCTGAAAATACAGTAGCTGCTTGATATGAGCCAGCATTTTGCATTGCAGCTGTTCTCTTGAGGTCACTACACACTCAAATACCCTAGATATCAGCTCAATCTCCGCAATGTGTTTGAAGGGGGGCATGAGAGAAGTGGAAAGGTGTATTTCTAATATTCCTGCCTTCCCCCTTTTCAAATGCATTTCTGCTCTTAAGATGTGTGCTGTGAATCATTGCTTTAATTCCTCAGCAAATCTACCCCAGGATAGACAGGCTGAGCTTGAGGCCTCCAAGAACACTATCAACAGACCGAGGCAACTGGCTCAGTCCTGGCTTTCCTGTTTCTCCTCACTGTGCAGGAAAGGAGCCAAGGTGGTGGGGGAGTACGTCTCCTATACAACTTGACCTGTCATGGCTTTGGCAGCAACAGCTACATCTCCCACCTGAACCTAAGACTCTCCAACAGGCTTTGAAACTGCACATGTGAATCACACTTTCCCATGAGAAAGCATATAATGTTTTTCTTTGGTTTGGGGGGATGTCTTTATTATTGTATTAAAGTTAGGTCATTGCAAAATTTTGATTACACCGTGACTGCTTTAATCAACTGCTTCACCGTTAGATATTACTTAAGGAAAAAAAAAAGGATTATCACTTTCTCCTTAAATCTGTCATCAAGAGCTCCAACTACTATCTTAATAAACTTTTGTTGAAAACATAAGTTTTGCCAATCTCAAAGGTTCTCATCTCTGAGGTACATTGAACTAATTAGTAATTTAGCAGGAGTAGAGGGGAAAAAAGTTCACTTCAGGCACTTTGGTAGACAGAGACAAAGAACAAAGTTCCTTCATCTCTATTAATACTTTAAAAAATAGAATTAATGACCTGAAGCTAAGACAGTACCTGGGATGATTTTATGGAGTCAGTGTTTAATTTGAAAACATTCATACCCTGAAAATATTTAATGAAACTAACTAGAAACCAAATTGCCTTCCTTTCAATGGAAGGAAAACAGTATTAAAAAATACATACATTAATATTATTTATTACAACAAAATCAGTATTAGACTCAATCAGGCTCCCAGACAGAGGCTAAAGCATGGCAGTATCTGCCTCCCACTGATGAAACAGGTGATTCTCATGGGTATGTATCTTGGCCAAGACCATCTCCAGCCCCATCCCAGCTGCAGGCAGCCACTGCATTTGCCCCAAAATCTATTTCCCTCCTCTGTTTCACTTGTTGCTGTCTTACTTAGGGGGGATCTGTTTGTTTTCCTAGGGAATCTGGATGATCCTACTATCAAAACATTTTGGTTTCAAAAGCACAGCAGAGGTCCATGCCATTTCCAAGGCCAGGGTGGACAATCCTTTGTGTGGTTCTCAGAGTTGAACAGGATCAGCTATTTCAGGTATATCCAAGGGAAGAGAACAAAATCCTCATTTCATATATACCCACCTCGCAAATCAGCTCGTGGCTAGTAGCCCTGAATTGTGACAATCTGTGCTCTCTAAGTCAAAGTTGTACCCAATTAAGTTTCTATACCACAGCCCAGAATTGTAGAACAGACCTTGTCGTTTCCCAGCAAGCTACTAGTCCACCTGGCTTGAATTTCATGCCTCCGATAGTCCAGTTGCATTGGAAGTAGGATATTTTTAATAGTACTGTTTGTGTAAGATTTTTTAAATTTTTTTATACATACAATGATAAATTAAATATCAAAAATCAGTATCCAGCTAGTGATTATTCCTATGATGTGTTACAGCTACATGCTTAAAATCAAAAGAATAAACATATATGTTGGGGTTTTTTAGAAAGAAGGGAAAAGCATCCCAAGAGTGATTAAAGAGTGATCCTATTTTCGTTTTTCATTGGTTTTTTGTTTAGCCTTTCAGACAAACAGCATGGTGAGATTTTTTAAGTCTTCTGCAAAATCCTAGAGAATTAAGAAATTATTCTGTGAGATGATAAAATTTTCTGGATTTTGGGACTCTGTAAATCCATTGGTTGAACATCACTACCTTGAACTACAATGCAAGGTATTTTTAAATAGAATGAAGTAATAAGTATTAGTATTTTGGTGACACTTGATGAAAAAATATTTCCGGTGCACCTTTGCATGGCTATATCTGTTTTTCTTTTGAGTACCCAAACCAAATATAAATCACTGCACAATTACCCTGATCATACAGCACAGTTCACTTACTAATTTGAAGTAATAGTATTTAAGTATTTTTGTCCACTTTAGTGTCATAACCCTGTTGTTACCTTTTGTAGAAACCAAAATGTCAATGGCAAATTGTATATGAATGCAGCAAGTGGATTTCATTGATTTTTTTCATATTTATATGAGATTAATCTCACCTTTCTTGGATGCTACTGACTGTATAGAAGTCCTTACCTGATAAATATCTGGTAGAGAATTAATAGTCAGAATAAAATTTTTGCTCCTGAAGGAGTTTTTTTCTATCACATAGCCACAGCATAAAGGCATTTTTGTCCTAACTGCTTGAAGTATAAATAGATACAGCAGAGTACAAAATGAAGGGAAGAAAAATGTTGATTTCAGTGTCAAAACTTTCCACATATGCTGGCAGTGGGCACTCCTCTGGGTCACAGACCCTTACGACACCTGTAATCCAGCTGTAAGGGGCTATGACTGCAGAAAGAGGAAGCGCCTAGTGAGTTTTTGCAGAAGTGTTTCATAAAACCTTAGCACCAAGTGACTTGACTGAAATGACATAGACACTTTTCAGAAGAAGAGGGGGTCCTCTGAGTCCCAGAAAAATGTCTTAATTACCTCAGCATTCTTCCTTATCGACAGCTGTAAGGCAATATAATAATTTCATAGTAACAGTGCTTAAAAGCTCATCATTTGGACCACGCAAAGTGAACTGAAGATTGTAAACTGACATATGGAAAGCTGACCTGAATGGAAAGCAGGTATTTTTTTCAGTCACTTATTCTCTGAGCTGGAAAATTTGAATTCCAAACTACAGATAAATGTAACCACTGGCAACTATTATTTTTAAAATGTCTTAAAAAGATGAATAAATGAGTTTGCTGCTTGGTGGAGACACCAATACTAAAATGGGTTGCTATAATTTAAAAATGCTCTGAAACAAGCAAAGTCACATCTTAATTCAGTTTCTTAATTTTACTTGTAAATTTTCACCAACATGCCATAAGTACACTGTTTACAGTATACTTTAATCATTTGCTAGTCACAGTCAAATAAGTGAGATTTCTGGGTAGGCCAGTTGCCTTGGGTTTGAATCCAAATGACAGAGTTATTTGGATGTTACACAATTAAGTCTGTCCAGTTATGATGGCCATTTAATGAGCTTCAGCAAGGCAGAAGGGAGTTAGCTCTACCTGTCTAAGCAAGGTTTTAATATGCCATAAAGCTAACATAATAAATAATTTAAGTGCTGAAATATTACAAAGCTAAGACTTTCCCACTGACTCAGTAATACAGATTGTCACACACAGAGACAGCCATTAGAAACCCAACCAATAACAAAGTGAATAAGAGTAGATCACAATATTTGACTGCTAAATAGTTAAAAATGTGCTGTCTCTCTTCATAGGAATGTGTTACAGTTTGAGATAGTTGTAACTTGCACTTGACAGACATTTTTGTGGCTCTGCCTACAGGTCTGCTCTCCTGTGTCATGTTGCTAGAAGGCACGGTCCTGGAGAAGAGTGAATGAATGAATGAAGACAGGGAGCATCTCATAGAGTTGTATAAGAAATCATACGCTGCCCTATTTTAAACAGAAAACCCCAATGATTTCTATCAGATGCTAAATTAACCCAGCAGGGATTCCTGACTGTTCCAGGCAGAAAACTACTTTATTCATAAGAATAATTGGATATTCGAGAGATCATCAGGTTTCATATCATGAGTTGTAAATGTCGGCTCATCCGTAAAGGATTATCATGGGGTCTGTGTGTCTTTACCAAGGCAATTATGCAGTTGGTTAAGTTCAGCAATGCCCTGAAACCTAGCTTTAGGACAGAGTCAGGGTCCTAAACCAACACCAGTTGGCCTTTTCAGTGCTGAGCAAGAATGAAGTTGGCAGCACTGCACTAGGAGCCTCATCTGTCACTTATAACATGGACCAGTGAAAAGGAAATGGAGAAATGCATGGAGGCAAGGGATAAAAGGACCGTCCACCTTTAAGAAGGAAATGTGAAAATTAGCCTTGAGTTATGGTCCTCCAGGAATTAAGGGAAGGTATGATTTTTACATCTACTAAATTTTCCAAGTCCTCTCTTCTTTCAGGTGACAAAAATACATAATTCAAAGACAAAACATTTTTCCGCCACCGTAAAAAGTTCACAAGTTATGAGGTAATTACATTAGCACGCTGAGAAAAGAGTATGCAAGAAATCCTGATTGGCGTTTCTCTGTTTAAAAGGAATTATTTTCCAATACCTGAGCATGCCCAGAGGAGCTAGTCTCTGAGCAGCTGTGAAACAGAACCTTTTTACTTCAGGGTTAGTGCAGGGAGCTCATTAGCACAGCCTCAACCCTCAGCTAAACAGCCTTGTTTGCATATTGAAGCAATAGAATGTGAAGGTGTTAAAAAAGAAGAATTGCAGCCGCTACTCCTGACTGACATGTCTATCTGGGCTCTTGTGTTTACAAGAGAATAACGAAGCTGCCCCAAAGCCCCTACTGGGCCTGATTATTATGCAGAGGCTTCTTAGATTATGTATAATTGATATCCATTTTCCCTCCAGCTAACCAATGGCAGCTCTCAGGAGTAATGCTCACTTTCCTGCATCTTACCAACCAAGCAAACACTGGAAATTACTATCTTTTACTAGGCTTAATAATTTTTAAAGACCAAAAATTGACATTTACATTTTTCTGAAGCACAGATGACTGCACTGTTGGTGGGGTTTTCCTGCTAATAACAATCAGACAGTGGAGATATTGTATTTAAGGGTGATGCTGGTCTGGGGATATGTTTGTGTATCACTTCTATATATTTACACATGCACATGTTTAAGAGACTGTGTATATAATGTGTGTGCATGTCCCAGTTTTTCAATACATTAACAATATGGTAACAAAAAGCAGGGGAAGGTTCTGAAAGCTTGTTTTCTGCTATTTTTGTGAAAGATTTGGAAGGTGAGTTATGCAGGCAAGGACATTCCTTCAATTACATTTACTGGTCCCCTTTCTGTACTTACAATAGTTATCTTCATTCTTACAATTTAGGCCAAATGTTCAATTCCTAAACCTGACACAGGCATGAAATTGAGTAGTGCAGTGCTCATTTTATATTGCTCAGACAGTTCTCTGCTCATTCAAGAGAAAATCCCATTGAAGTTTTTCCTCCAAAATGAGATATTACATTTGGCCTTCAAATTACAAAGAGGTTATGAGACAGGGGTGGCTTTATTTCGTTGGTCATTTTTTTTTAGCCTGGTTCAGAGCTTTTGAAGGAATGTTTGTGGGGGAGGACTGGGCACAATAATTTTAAAGTTCTGTCAGTAAAGAGCTGATCTTGAAAGTGAAATGCTTATAGCTTGAGATAAACAGGCAAAGTATGTATAACCCTCTCAATGTACTGTACTTCAATCCTGTCCTTCAGCCTTTTTGCTGTTTTGGTCCTTCACAATCAGTTGCATGGAGATTTTTTTATCCATACAAATAGTTGCCAGAATAAGGATATGTCCAGTCGAATAATTTGCACGTCACCTTTCTCTCTAGAGGTGAAGAACTAGCTCACTAATCCTTTCTGCTACCTAGCCTTGGCAGAATTTTAATTTTAATCTGCTCTCTGAGGAGATGCACAAGAAAATGCAAGGAATATTAATATATGGGCTGAACTGGGCTGAATGTGAAAAGGTGAGATCATTCTTCCAGTCACTTAGGTTTATACCCATTCAAAAGCAGAGCCATTATGAGTGCACTAAACCCACTCTCTGCACACAGCAAGTCAAACCAGCAGAAAGGAAGAATGAATTAATTGAACCACCTGAACCACTACCAAAAATCTACATACAGCTTCCATCCACTGAAGAGCCTGAGCAAAACTAGATAATAATAAGCAAGGAGCACACCACCTTTACATAGCTGATTTTTGTTCCAGCAGCTTTTCAGAAACCAGAGGGTAGTCACAAGAAGCTGAACAGTTTGCAGCTGCCCTTACCTTAACATAACTGCCTTTATGTTACAGAAACATAAATAGAGAGAAACCAATTGTAACCAAAAAAAATCTGCCTAAAGAAAAGGCAAGTCCCAACAGGTAGCCATTCACATAATGATCTCCTGACCTGTATTTAACAAAAGCTACACACTAGTACTAAAAATGAGTGAAGTCAAATAGTCATTTCAGAGTTGCACCTTTGGCCACTGGACCACAGGACTGCAGTATGCACTATCACATGAGGATTTCAGGCCACATAATTATATTCCAAGAAGTATTAGTCATGCATTAACCATGTAGATCAGTTAAGAGATGCAATAGGTCTTCTTTTCTATAATGTAACCTTCTGCTTTTTACGTAAGCCTCTGCAAAGTGGTCACTGCTGTTCCACAGAGCACTAACTGGTCACATAGGCCTGTCTCCCCACCTCCTTTCAGGTGCTAACTTTAATTAAAAGAAGCTTTAATTAAATATTAATTTATTACTTATTTATTACATAGTGCTTTTCCATGCCAAGAACTGCTGAGATTGCCATACAGATGCTACTTGATCTCTGGGAGGAAAGGAGGAAGGCTGTGTGTCCGTGGATGGGAGGGGGGCATGATCTGTATTGAGAGGCAGCTCACATTGTGAAAGACTTAGGTCGCATCCAGTATTTACTATAAAGCTCAAGAGTTTCTCTATTGTAAGGCATATTTGTGTTATTCACACCTTCAGTGTACGATTTTGAGATGCTCCTTGAAAGTATTTGTGTCATTTTGCCATTACCTTTCCTTGAAAACAAAGTTATCAGGAGGACAGCTCTACCTTTGCTTTTACATTCACTCTTACAAACCCTGAAGCACAAGCCTTCCTTGACTTCCACCAGTGTCCAAAAGAGGCTATGATACTTTTTTTTCTTATAGCACCATCTCGCTGCTTTGGGTTTGGGGTCATCTTCTGCAGGTCTCTCTCATTAAGAGGGAGCATGCCTGGCCTGATTTGCTAAGTACTTGTAGAAGCTATCAATAAAGATAGGGGCTGGCATTGATAACACAAAATATACACTCTCTCTTATGGGGATGTAACTCTTCACCTTCTTTCTTTTGCTCCCTAAGCCTAAAACAAAGACATAAAGACACTTTTCTGGAAAGCAGACCCTGTTCCTCAGTATAATTTTCCTGAGGAGTGATGTAATGAATATTGAATATTTTTCTTTTCTAATGTAAAATAATTTCCAAAGTCCATTTACTGTCATCACAGGGAGAAAAATTGTGCTGACTATCTGACAAAGGTCAAAATCAGTAAATATGCAAGGTGATGTACAGACTAGAGCTTTGGTCTGGTTTGCTAGATGATCCATCAACAGTAATTAAGAAACAATGATCAATTGGTCCATAAAAGTATTAAGTATTAACTTATATATATATATATTGCTAGATGATCTATCAACAGTAATTAAGAAACAATCATCAAGATTTGGTCCATAAAAGTATTAACTTCTATATACACACATACTGAGTTTAAAAGGCCGATTAAGAACCTCATAAGAGATTTTTCTTTTTATTTCCATTTGCTTCTACTTTACACCAGATTTTTCTCACCCTGTGTTGGTAATTCCTTTTCCAGATCCAGGGGAAACCAAGGCATGCAGCCATACATCAAAATTTATTTTGTTAAATCAGCTCTGCAATACATTTTTCTATTTATTCTCTGCTTATCATTTTCCTCGATAGTAACAGGGGTCTTTTGAGTCACAGCTTCTGTGCCACACGGATGGCACATGGCACACAAATGAAGCCACAGCGTGAAAAAGACTGCAGGACATGATTATAGCAAAGAATAATTGAAGGCCCAGGAACCTATGGTCCAGAATAAATTTTAGCCTGCCACTCAGTGTGTTCTGCATTCATTACTATTCAGTGGAAGTGCCATACACAAAAACAACAAAAAGTTTACTCCTGGCACTATAAATTCTCACCTGCAAGAAGGCAAAACAGTCCAAACTGGAGACAGAATAATTGCTGGAATGAATATTTAATGACTGCTTCAAGAGGTTAGCACAGGAAGGGAGGAGAACAAAGTCTGCCCTTCAAAGACTGCTCTTGTGTAAGGTCAGTGCAATTTGTTTTACAACTCTATTGAAATATAACATAAACTCCCTCTTTATTAGATAGATAGGCGTTTGCTTTCATTTGTTGCTGCTACCAGACTGACACAGTGAAACACCTGAAATTTTCTGCATTCTAAAGAAACAGACTATATTTTGATATAAATACAGAAATACCTGTAGTCACTTTAGTAGCCAAAACTCTCATTGTTCCACATTGTTTCCTACTTCATCAGAGGAACTTAACACAATCAGTTTGCACAAGTCCATGCCCAGAAACTACCTCAGCTTTTCATTTTCTCTATACCTTGCTGGACTATAGCTATTCTGTGTTGATCAGAATATCACCGATCTTAGTGCCTTGCAAAGTGTTCTGGTGAAATTAAGTGCCCCAGAATTGATGTAATTTTGTGTACAGGAATCACAAAAACAGTATAAGGAGATAAAGCAATGGTCTTTGGAATTACAACTGCGTAAGACCATCACCTCTGCCAGCTCCATGTGCTAAAATTTCAAGTCTTAAAAATCTGATTATGTCCATAAAAAAGTTAAGTCCAAAAGTTTTCTAGGTGCTATAGAGAACAGCCCCTTATCTATTTTTTGGTCTGTTAGTCTTTCTACCTTTCATGCCTATCACTGGATTTCTCTTCATTTCCAGCCAGACCAGCTATATGCATGAAATACCATAGAGACAAAAGAAAACTTCCACAGCCAAGCGCAGCTTGCTTGGGCTGCTTTGTTCCTCAGAAGCCCTTTTTCAGGCAGCACCTCATTGCTGCAACAAATTAATCACCAAAGCCCTAGTCTAGTAATGAAGTGCTATGGATCTGCAAAAGCTCGAAAGGCATTACATCTATTACCTGAAAGAAAAATGAGGTGAGTGCTCAGCACAGGAAAATTAGCACAGCAGCGCTGTCAGAGGCCAGCCTTCCTCTGGAGCACTTACTAGTGAAGTTAGCAAAGTCCCGAAAATCTGATGGTTCATTTTTGGCCAGGGCCAAGTAGTCATCTCTACAGTTGTACTTGAAATCTAAAGAGGAGATAGAGTTTGCACCAGAGCTGCATGGGTCTTGGGCTGTTGTTTTCCACAGGTCTGGTGAAACAATTCTCAAAGAGTGACATCAGCCTGATCTTTGTTAGTACTCGCAGAGGCTTACATTCAAATATAAATTACTCATTAGTCTGTTTGGATTCTCTCTCTTTCCAAGCCCGTCATAACTTCTATCATGTTCTGAAGGAACAGTTATGATGCTTATGCTATTATTCAAGTGGGTAAGTTAATTATGTTCTACTGTATCTCAAAACATTTTTGCATATTGCCACTGAGGGTAGTTCTGTAAAATAAAACAGAGAGCATCTTCAGGGGGTAGGATGGACAGATGTCTTTGGCTTTTAGCTACAAGAGGATAGGGAAAGCACTATATGCATAAATATGGCATTTCCTGAGTCCCATCAACATGCCCTGCAGAAACATTCAGCATACGTTTCCTCTGATGCTTAAAGTTCTCAATCCAAACCTGTTATAACAATCAGCCTCCTAATGCTATGCTGGGAGACCTCCTCTGCTCAAGCTCCACAGCTCTTCAGAGAGGGAGAATCAGCAACAGCTCAGCAATGCGCTGTTGTTGGTATGAGCTCTTAATTGTGGGGGGGGGATCAGGGACAAGAAACCACACACCACCAAATACACCAGCTCTGTTTTAGCAGGATGGATACTTTGAGACTAAGCCAGAGCTTGGCTGCTTGCAGAGTAGGCATCAGCACAAGGGGCTCAGTCATGACAAAGCTGCTCTGAATCCACTGAAGTCACTGAAGTTATTCTGCTTTTCTTTCAACTGCAATTACTGCAGCTGAAAGCAGAATCAGTGTCAAACAGATTGCATTGTCCACACACACAGCTGGGGAGCTCAACAGCAAAAATACACCCCCTGACCTTTTATTGGAAAGTCATCTCCTAGCAATAAAAAAGAGGAGAAAATGAAGAGTACATGGTGAGGTTTCCTGTTAAAGTATCACCAAGCATGCCAAGTGCTGAACACAAATTGCACATAAACACATACGAAGACAATCTCTACTGCTCAGCTTTTTCTAAATCAAGACATTCTTCTTTCTCTCCATGCAAATTATTTCCTTTCTTTCAGCACAGTACAATTGCCTAGAGTTCATGGCCTTTTCCACGATCATAATATGAGCTGTTAAGCAAAACATTCATTTCATATTTCCCATTTTAAAATAATTTAAAGCAATATCAGAACCATGTTTCTGTGTGATTACAGGATAGAATTTAACACATTTTAGCTGAGTGAGCAATAGATATATTTCATTTGGTCTCCCTCACATTTCAGACATCTCTAAATATACATACCAAAAAAGTATAAAACATAACTATTCTTGTTATGAAGCATACTCTGGGGATCCATCTCATACATTTAAAAATATAGACTGTGAAATTAAGGGAGTCCAGAAGACAGTACATGTTATTCTGTCACAGGTGTCTAAGACAAATGTAGCAAAGTTGAGATGGCTCAGTCTAAATGCCTGTTAAGGTGGCTGAAATCAGAGAAGATGAAGACCCACTGCAGTGACATGCAGCAGAACAAGGCAGCCAGAGATTTGGGCCAATGTGGGAGCACTGGAACCACCTGTACGAACCAATTTTTGTTACAAACTTCAGAGAAGATATAATTCTGCCTGTAACTCATGGAGAATGAAGTTCTTGGATCACAGGTGACAAGAGGTAAGTGTAACAGAAGAGTGTATTCTTGTACGCTTAATGAAGTAATTTGTATGAGAGATCTTGTATAACACCCCAGTGTGCTGGTTCCTCCTCCTGTGACAAATAAGCTACTGCATGAAATTTAGAAATGAGGACCTATTACACCTAAAGCACAGTGCAAAGGGCAATTTGTAGGTATGCAGGGTAGCAACAGACTCTCAGTAACAGATTAATACCATCCCTCAAGCATGAGAACTTTTCTTTACAAAATCATTTTCGCATATCACACCCTCATCCAAGCTTCACCTCACTGACCTTCTCAGTATCTCTCAATTTGTTGGTTAGGGTTTATTCGTGTGTGTTAAATCAGAAATCTGTAAACTTTTCATACTAAAAAGGCTTAGCTGGACTTTCTCTGAGCCTTTTGGAGGCTGCCATTGAGAGAAAGAGCATAATAATTAAACAGGTAGGACAGCCACTTAAAAAAAAAAAAAAAACCACACACAAAAAGCACAGCTGCACATTTTTTACACAGAAAATCTTATGTATTTTTAAAAAGCAAGTTTCACCAGAGGAGTAATTTTGTAATTTGGGGGGGGGGGGGGGGGGGGGGGAACACGACAAACAAACAAACAAACAAAAACAAAGAAATAAACTACTCAGACAGTGTTCCAGAAATTAAAGAGTCTGGGTAGGGTCAAGAATCTGTTACTTGTGGAACACTCATTAACAAGCAGCCTAAATATAAAAATTAGCATAGATAGTAAGGTCTCCCCTGAATGCAAGGTAACAAAACACCTTTATGTAGGGAACTAGAAATCCTTTTAACCATCAGTCATCAGTTCATTCATAGTTGCCATAGCAGAAAGCAACTGAAGTATTTCAAAGAGTGTCGTTTCAGAATTGCTGCCAGAAATTGGAGATGAAGGCTTTGCATTATCAGCATGGAAAACACAAATCTGGCATGAACATAGTATAAACTCAACAGTAGCGAGGAAAGTGAAAGGCTGAAGTTCACATGCCCCTTCTTTGTGCCATTCCACCCTGCTTTGATTTTGTACTTCCTAAGTTTGAATCACTGGAACACAGAAGCGGGTTGCTTGACTTAGAGTCAGTGCTTGTCTGGCATCTAGCAAAATGACAGCTTGGCCTGTCGTTATACTTCCAGGCATTATAAAACAAATGAGTAAATAGTAAATATAACCACTCATTAAGGGGATAATCTTTCCAGAAATCTCTTCTTATGGAATAGTCTTTCTCTCAATAAACTTTTCTATATCTGCTAGCTAGGGACTTTGTTAAAAATACAGAATCTATGAGGAAGACTAAATCAGCAAGTGCTTCCATTAATAATCTACTTAGTAAAAAGAAAAATTAACAACCAGCTCCAACAGGAAACTTCAGCCTACAAAATCTGTACTTGCAGCACAAAAAATTAGAAATTTCTTTTCCATATTAAAAAGCAATTAGAGGAGTTGTGGTGGGGAAGTTAGAATGGTCTACAAATGCAAGAATGGCCAGTTGTGTAAGGGAAAATGGCATTCTTCCATTAGACCAATTTTTACAATTAAAAAAAACAGATGAGTTTTCCTGCAAACAAACTTTTTGTCAAGATCTTCAGAATGCAGTGTTATTCTTTGTGGTTACAAATCATATCACATTATTCCTTTCTGTTCTTCTTAGTTACTTCCATAGAGCACAAATTTTTATCCCATTGATCATTCCAGCTCCCTGAGAATGGATGCCATCTACCATGTAAAAAAACCAAAATCTAAATACATTTTGTTTCTAACAGCATAGTTCTATTACAGTAGGCATATTTTGTCTTTTTTGTACTGCTGTTGCCTAATGGAACCTTTCCCAAAATTGTGCCATGCACTCTAAGACCAAAGCTAGAAGCATTCTTGCATTAAAAGCTTTGTTACCTAAATAAAGAAAACAAAGAGAGAATGAAATAGAGGGCATGCTACAGATGGGGAACTGAGACAGACTGATTTCCTCAAAAGTATTTTCCAAAGACATACAATAAATCAGTGGCAGAAGGTCTGATCCCTTATTCCCTATTCAGTCTCAAAATTTCCGTTCTTTTATTTCTTCTTCCACACGATATTACTTACCCACACACATGAGCAAGATAACTATCACAACTGTGGTGCTATGCTATTATATAGCACTAAGGATGAATAAAAATGTGAGCCATGGAGTATATCAGTTTTATACTGTGCTTTCAAATGTCACAGATCTCCACCCATAACAGTACTGCATCACTGTTTCCATAGTAACAAGATAACATGAGACACTTTGGTGTATATTACTGTCTCTGAAAGACTCCAACCTCAGGATGAGAATACGATATTGGACTTTGTAAATGAATTCTGATTTGTGCTTTTTATGTAAAATATATCCCTGAATGATGTACCAACTTGAACAGTGCAGTTATTTAATTGGATGATAGGAAAGACGTTATAGATAGAAAAGAAAGCAGGTTTTCAGGTGTGACAATGAGCTGAAAATGCTTTTCTTTTTAGATAGCAGGAGCTATGAGGCAACAGATTTTCATGCCAAATTAAAAATTGTTTATATTAAATCGACAGGAAGAATTACAGGATCATAATGACATATAAGGCCCAGCAAAAGACTATAGAGTTTTTTAAAAATAAAGTAGTGCCTAAAATACACCTGATGACTGAGGAAAAGGTGTGATGTGAGCTCACTAGTAGTACAGGTGTAATGGTAGCAAGTTGAGATCTGGGAGATGATAGACAAGGGAAGTAAAACAGCCCAACAAGAGGACAGCAAGCTACAGTGGAGCTGAAAAATGGTGGCAGATACAACAGACAAGGAGCTGGTTTGTGTGAGGTGATGAAAAATCTGCTGGAAATATGTACATGGAGACTGTAGGATGCAAGTGAGAGAGAATGGTACTGCAAAGACAAGTAAGAAAAAAATCCCATACAAGGTGTAGGCAAATCGCACCCATCCAGCTCTAGGAACCATTTCCACTGGTCCTAAAAATCTGACCTGGAGTCAGGCAATCCCACACAAACCTGTTCCCACTGCTGAGCTACAAAGCCCACCAATCAAGCTCACTGTCTTGTGTGATTTTTTGAATGTTTTTTAGGATATCAGTTGTTTCACAAAATAGTTTGAAATGCGCAATGCATATAATGGGTTATAAAACATGGGGAATTTTCTGACTGGCTCCCTATGTGGCAGGAATGTGACTGAAATATGGTAACATGATGCATTCTTATAATTCAATTACTTTTTTCATATATTTTGGCTGTTTATATATTTTGTCTACCTTTTGATGTCTGAAAGTTAAATTAATTCAAAAAGTCTGTGCAGTTAGAAGAGCTTCCCTCTGACTTCCCGAGACGTGCATGGCTGGGCTTGCATTCTCCTACTATATGTATCCCTTTTAATGGTTGAGACTTCAAGGGGCTGACAGCATTTCTTCATTTGATCAATAGCCTGAACATTTGCTCTGTGCTCTAGCGTGTACAATGGAAGGGGCCCGGCAGTGCTACCTCTCTCAAGAAAAAAAAAAAAAGAATTAAGACAAAGTCACTTCTTTCCACAGCAGTCCCGCATGCCAGCCCTTCATTTGTGCTGAATGTCACTGTATCCAGATGGAAGCTCGGTGCCGCCACGCTGAAGCAGAGGCAGTCCCTCACCGATGAGGTCAGCAGCCACGGGAGAGCACAAAGGGGGGCTTTAATCAGTCAGTCCATATCCAGTCGAGGAGAGATTAAATTGCCTCCACTAAAACACTGGGCAACCCACACTGCAAGGAAAGTCTTCATTTAAATGATCTTTTCTTCTCTCAAAACTTTGCTTCACATCATTTGTGAGAAGACCCTCAGGAAACCTTTGTAAAAGCATGAGAGCAGGGGATAGACTTGTGTGAAAATACGAAAGTGTAGCTGTATGGTCTACTGTGCAACAGTTTTCCCCATAAAATATCCTGTTCTCCTATTCCTGTTTCATTCAGGCTGGTGGGGACTCAAGTGGCTCTAATGAGACAAGCAGGAGCAAAAGGCAGACATGTAGACTGTGAACTGAGTTTCAGCAATAATGTTTCTCAGGGGCTGGTTATGCTCCTGAGTTTTAAACGCCACTCACTTACTGAAGGAAGATAACTGAAGTGAAGATGAGTATAAACACGTATCTGAACAAAAGTGAGGTTTGCACCAAGTCATCCAGTGATCTCACGTCTCTCTTCACGAACTAGTCCTCTGACCTGCCCCGTGAGAGCTTTTCTTCTTCCCCCCTCACTGCCAGCTCTGAGCATCCTTTTCATCCGGAGGTCTCTGCCACTTCTGGCAGAGCTGCTCTACAGCTGACTTTTGCTCTAGCACTGCTCAGGTTTCTAGGGAGTTCAGAAGTGACCTTATGTTTTACAGCATTCATTCAAGCTTTCAAACACAGCAAGAAATTTCAGCACCTATTGTGTACAGTACCTGTCCGTAATAGAACATGCCATAAAACTTCACACCCTATCTGCAGAAAATAAAGCTGAAATGCATTTAGTCTTCAGCACGTATGACAGCAATAAACAACTAGAACTTGGCCTCATAGTAGGGGCATGAGGAATGCTAAAATCTGGTAAATAGTGATGGAGCAAAACATTCCGTAGAAAAGTGACATAGGCAGTCCTTATGGTAATGCTGACAAATAGACTGCTATAGGTGTTGGGATGTGTTATGGGACTCTTTCTTTTTTGCCTTGCAAAGGAAATTGCTAGAAGGTATCAACAGGACTCCGGCCTCTAACCCTAAGCTTGATTTACCCCCACAACACAACATAACAATATTCTCTAAATGGACGCTGCTCAGATTTACTGGATGGACAGGTAAAACAAAAGCTTTGAAAACTATTTCACTTGTTCACATGGAGAGTTTGAAGAGGGTTTTTTTGTAGAGTGTTTTGTTTGACTTAGCGGGGGTTTTTGGACAATCCTGATTTCCAAGCCAACAAGTTCCAGTGACCTTCTGTATTACATCAACTCTACATCACTTGGTCCCCAGACACTTATTCTTCTCTTCGTCACCTCTAAACAAGGGGTTTGGGTCTTCTCCTTGTTGCATATCAGACCCCACAACTCCCTGTTTGCTTATTACCTGTTTCATCCCTTTCTGTTAGGGGAAAGTATGATTTTTATTTTCTTCCCAAATGCTCCAGCTGTAGGCAGGATAACTTCAAGTAGTCTTCCTTTTTACTATTACAGTACATAGGATGTTCAAAACAAACAGTTCAAACAATCAAAACAAATCAAGTGGCTGTATTAGAGTCCCTGGTATGGAAAAAGATAATCTCTTCCTTTCATCAGGATTCCCACTTGTGACTTCACATTGTCTATGAACTCTGGATGCAATGTCTGCACTGTTAGATGTCTGCAATGCAGTGGTGGGAGATGGATACCAAAAGCTTTTCTAAATAATCAGCTAGAAGGAAACAGGCATCTTAATTTAACAAATTTCAGATGCTTGTTTTAGGCTGACACGAGTAAAATCTTACTTCTCAGGGGCTGGGGTTTTGGGGGATTGGGGAGTTGTTTGGGGCACTACATTGACTTGATTTCCCCAAAGCAAGCCCGGCATAAGTGGATCAAAAGTGGAAAATATATGGCAGGCATTTACTTCTAGAAGACTTTAAAAGTTGGGGGGTTAGTTCCTCCTCTTTATCATGGCAAGGCTATATTAAATGCCTAAATGGCTTAAGGCACAGTCCTCTGGAATAAATAACACCATGTGATGAAAAATACCATCAGTAAGTGAAGAATGCACTGGGGAAAACATTACAAGAATGAGAAAAATATTTTAGAGCATAGTTTAAACCCTGCCAGTTATGGAAAACAAACTACTCATAATCTTTATATGTTTCATGTTTTTCTTCAATAGGATCATCTCTTCTAATGAGAACAAGCTAAAAATCCAGCTAAAGCCAACTGAAAATTGCCCATCCAGCTCTTTTTCTTTACCCTTCCTGAAACTGCCAAGTCATTGTGATGGACAGCTGGGAATTCCCACTAGCTAAGGGCTCTGTAACCTCACGTAAGTAATCCTCTGCAGAAAATGGAATAACTTCTCACTAAAATTATGCCAGTCCTCAGGTTACAGAAGAAGCCACATGCATATTTTTCTGCAAGTCTGTTGGAAATTAGTACTATCTGTCTCACAAGTGGTTTTATTAAATAAGGAAGAGTAGGAGAACATTTCTATTGAGTTTCTTGGAAGTTTTGCCAGATATAGTTTACAACTCTTTGTAGATCTCCTTGTAATGTCATACTCGGATCTTCTTAACTTATTCTGTACCACACAGAAAGCTGTTAATATCATAATATCACATTAAACTGCAAAGAGAGAAATGCAGAGAGATACCATAGATACTCACCCTATATTCCTGCTCATCTTGCCTCAAAAGTATCAGTTTCAAAGATTTTAATTTCAGAAAAAGTCTCAAGTATGATGACCACATTGCTGTGTTTATTAGGGACGTCTGACTTACATCTAAACAGCAGTTTAGCTCAACACTTGTCAGAGACTAATGTTACATCATTGATCTATCAATTGTTTAGAGAACATGGTTAACTTGTAAGCAGGAGAGCATGCCTATGTCTTTAGAAGGAGCTCAGTTTCCAAAATCCTTTAAGATGTAAGAATGCTTCAGAGTAACAAACTGTCAAAGTGCCAAAGGAGACTGTGCTCTCCAGACTTTGCAATGGATGTCACTATCCCCAAATCCTCTCTGACAACACAGAGGAAAAGCATTCACACCAGCCCCCGGACTCTGCAGCACATGCCTGAGAGCTGGCAGCTCACACTGCTTCGGTCATCCGTTCCCTTCTCCCAAGGAACCCGACTCCCTGCAGCCATCCAGCTCACCCAAAGACCACCCTGATTACTTTGTAACACTGAGAAAAAAGAATGACTCCTATTTATACTATCAAGATAAAATGTTAAGGCAAATGGAAAAGTGAGAGAAATATTGTTAAGCATCCTTCCTGGCTTGAATATTTTATCAGTTACCACAGAGGGCTAGAAACCTAGTCTCTTGCCCTAAAAAGACTTCCTATGAAGGCTCTTGAATGGCTCTTCAGCTCAGCCTCAAACCCTGCACACTCAATTTGCCTAAATGCCTGAACACGGAATTTGTGGATTTCCAGTGTCTTTTCTAAAGACAGGTTTCCCCGATTTTGTAGGTGCAGTCTGTGCTAGCTGCTTCTCCTGGTGTCCCACCACGCTGCACCTGGAACCTGCTGTCCCACCGTGCTGCACCTGGAACCTGCTGTTACATGATTTGGTTTTCTTCAGAGCATGTGGGGGAGAACGGAGGGTCGCAAAGAGCAAATGAGCTGATTAGGGAAAGAGTATGAGAAACAGATCAAGCACAAGATATGTCCTTTGATATGTCCTCTCAGCATTTGGCAACTAGAAGTTTAGAAACTTCCTCTACTTAAAACTGATTATATCTAATAACTACCTATAAAGATATGCATGTGTATGTACATATATATTCACACACAAAAAAAATTGAAAAAACACTTATATTTTTGTTCTCCATAACACTTAAGCGTTAACAAGTTCTGTGTATTGCTTTGCCTACTTCTTGCTACATTATAATTTCAGTAATTTTACTTGTATTTTTAAAAATGGTGGAAGATTCCCCATTACCTTCTCTGTTCATGAATTTCTAGCCCTCTCTCATATCCCTATTGCCTCTAATTGTATGTCTCTTCTCTGAAATAAAAGGTCGTAATCTATTTAGTATATCTTCACATAAAGATCTGTTCCATATTTATGGCTATAACTCTTGCTCTCCTGCCTAAATATTCTTGCTGTTGTATATGCTTTTTCAGAAGGGATATCAAAACCGCTGGCAGTCTTTAAGATGTGGGTTCACCACTGATTTGCAAAAAGACAGAGAGCTGTATTTTGATCTTCTGATCTCTGCTCCTCCCCAACAGTGTGAAATCATCACAAATACAGCATGCTGAGGAGGGTCTGCTCTGAGTTAGCTGATGGGAAATGCTCAGAGCACTCTGTGCCATCAGATACAATATATCACATTGTACGCAAAGCCCTCGCTGGATCTGGGGAGAGCTCTGGTCCAGTTTACCCCTTTCTGCTGGTGATGATTCAAAGCCCCCCTTCTCAGCTCCAGAGGAGCACTCATAAAGGCGAAATTACAGGTGGGCATCCTCCCAGGTGGCACCTTGGATGGTGGGGGAAGCACCCAACCCTCCTCTGGCTTAGTGGGTCCTGGAGAGGTGTCTGTAAGGAGTACAGCTTTAAAAGAAGGGACAGAGAGTGTCCTCTTTTCAGACTATAGCAATAACAGGACACTTCCTTCAAAGGTAAGAAATGTGGATTTAAATCCACGGGACTAAGGAACTAAACTGTGGTTTTCTGCATGCTGGTCAAAAGCTCCAACTAGTGAGCTGCTATACAAAAGGAAAAGAGTGTTCATACTTACCAGCTTTGTTAAAATGGGGGGAAAAAAGCTAAAGTAAAAACGTTTGGACCATTTTTACAGTCCCTGGTCTATCAGGCTCTTTGTGACAATAGGAACTCTATAAGATGTCTTAAACTGAAATGTTGAAGTACTCAAAAGTTATTCTTCACTCCTGAAATTCTCAACTTAAAAGTCTAATTTTTGTAAATGTGGGAATAGAAATGGACACTTGTACACTATGCAGTGACACTCTTTCAAGAACAGAGAATCAAGGCATTCCTATTTTCCCTGGCATACATGGGCTTTAGAACTGAGGTTTCTACCAAAGTATAGCAGCAAGAAAATAGTGGAGTTTTATCCAACCTGACAAATTGCAGAGTCTAGCAACAGGGAAAGACAGGAAAAAAATTTTGCCTTTCTTTTTCCTTTGCTTTGTTGGTAAATTTTTCCTGTAGGTATTGGAAATGAACAGAGCAAAAGAAAAGGTGGGCTTGAATTCAGAAGAAATGAGGCTTTGATCTTAAAGAAGGTAAGAGTCACAGCACAGAAAGTACACATATCACTAGGTCAGGGGAAGTGATGTCACACTCATAACGAGCAACGACAATACATATTTAAAAAAAAAACTTCAAATAATGCCTCCTAGATATTAAATCAAGGGGTATGTTTGCATGTTAACTGCCTCCAAGCAATCTTTTATATTAAACTCTTTACGTGCAAGACTTCCAGATCATTTACAGGGCAAGTGCTTAGGAAAATAGGGGCTTTCCAAGTGCCTGAAAAGATTGTCTGACTGATTGTCTGTCTACAGGTTTTCTTTTAAAGCTATTTTAAGTATATGATCCCATCCCAGCTATTTAACTCAGGAACCTGTCAATCACACACTGCCTAATTGAACTCTTGGATACTGTAGGATTGCAAGCCACAAAGCATATGAACAAAAATGTGAAGAAAGGGTTTTTCTGCTGTGATTTCATTCTTCAAACCCAATTTGAAAAGGTCGGATTTCAGATTGCACAACCCCATTGAGAGTTAGGGACTAAACTGGGACAATCACACAAAAAAAGAAAAAAAGCTAATTTTTTTCTTTCCCTTTTGAAAGGCAAGAGGAGGTCTTTAATACCAGTTACTTGCTGGGGCTGATAGCAAGGTCTGAGGGTGGGGAGAGGACAATGAACATTGAAAAAGGGAAACATATGAGTCAGTTTTTATACTGCTGAGCTAGTAAATGGATGACTGACTGACTGCGTGACATCTCCTTCAGAGACACTTTGCAATCTTGCTTTCTCTTGTTTGACTATTTTTTTCTTCAAAGAGAATATATGGGATACCAAACAGATTTAGGGGCTAAAAAAGGGAAAATACCTCTGGAATAGACTTTACAAAAGCCTATTAATAAATTGTGTATTTCACAATGGTTGGACTGTGGTTCTGAGCCAAAGCCCCCTGAGGTTAAGTGAAAACCTTGTTGATTTCAACAGGCTTTATGTCAGAACCTAAACCACAATGGTTTACAGGAACAAGAGTGGCAGTATCTATCTTGACATGTACTAAACAAATTTCAACTACCTATTTAATCAGCATCCAAATGGATTTACATTGTCTCCATACTTATTGATTGACTGCATAAACAAGCGTGATCTCAGCTGGCGTAAAATCTTAGGACTCCACCAACTCCAGTGGAGTGGTGACAGTTATGTCAGCAGGGAGATCTGAACCATAAAGAGGGGACTTTACATGTATACAGCCATACATGCTCTTAAATAGTATGAAATACGACTAAGCTCATATTAGCTGATGAGCAGTTACTCTAAGGAAGAAAAAGCATCTAACCACATATGCTCATGTAGCAGGTGGTTTGCAATTACGATCTTGCTCAAATGTTGTCAGAGCTATGCCTGGCACCCTCTTTGATATTTAAGGGGTAATTGAGTGTTAATTCTATTGACCTTATTTGCAGAACCTCTTCCATCCCGGGAGCATTAGTGACTGTCAGGGAGCACACTTTACATAGCTCTCTACTGAATGTTTTTCTTTTAGTGATTTATTTTTTTTTAACCTGAGGCATTTCAGTCATGTAACTTCAGCAATCAATTTTGGCCCAAAGCAGCATAGGCCTCCGTCATATAGGAGCAAGTATTTGCATGCAAGCTTGCTATTAAAGCACCAGGGAGAGGAGTGAGACCACAAAAGCTTAAGAAATGGAAATCTGAGCTGAATCATCACACAGTCAGCTAAATTACTGGCCCTGTAATTAGCCTTTTTGGAGGTCTCTTAAATTGTTAATCCCTTCGCCGGTTATAATTGCTTTATTGAATCTAAATTAATCCAATGTTTTTAGAAATAATCATGCAATTCTAATGGCTACATAAAATTAAAAAAAACGTGGAAACTACTTTGTTTGAGACCTAATTTAGATTAGACTCTGCTGAAACAATTAGTCTCAGGAATGGTATTTTTTGCAGAATTTTGTTGGGGGAGGGTTGAGTTGGGGGGCTGGGGGGGGTTAATATTTTATTTACACAGTCTGTGCAAAGCGGTTGTATTTAAAAATTCACTAGACTGGGAGTATTCATTGCATATGAAGAGTGAGTCAGTGCCAAATCAGAATTGGATCTGTGCCAGGAAAGAGAGCCGGGGGTTAGACATCTGTAAAGTGTTGGACGGGATGGAAGACAAGCCTAAAACACTTCTGTTCATTACACATCTAGGCTATTTCCTTGCCATTCATCTAGATCTGAATTTCCAGACCAAACCCACTCTATCTAAAGATGGACATTTGCATATTTTGCAGTGCACAGAAACTTTATTTGGTCCCAGAAGGACCAACTTAACCTGAACATATACCACTGAAACACCCAAGGGTAATCAGGTCTTATCTGACCCAGTCTGGGATAGAAAAAAAATATATCAGCCAGGTGTCTGGGACTTCCAGCACTTCCAGGAATTACCTCATTATGCTACAGCACTAGCCTCATCAGATAAAGAAGAGGATGGGGGGAAGGATGTGGAAACACGAGAAGGAGAGCAGATAAAAGGGGACTAGGGAGAAGAAAAAACATGTTGAGTCTTAATTGAGCTTGGAGAGGAAGCAGGAGGAGAAAAGCATGTTGGCTGGGTTATGATTTATTCTCTCCAGTGATCTGTGTTTGCAGTAGATTGAAACATGCTCTTGTTCCTAATATATATTTTATACCTTGTTTATCAAGTGTGAAGTCAAGGATGAACAAGTTTAAGTTATGTGCAAAGTATGACACTTCTTTAGAGCCAATCTCATCAGGCATTACTTTGTAAAGCCCAGTGAGCATGTTAACATTTTCTGAGCTGTTACAGCTGATACTACTCTGAGCCCCAGCTCAAGGAATATGTTGTTTTAATGTGCTATAATAAACGTTCAAATGCATTACACTTTATATAATCCCTTCTTATGCAGAATGTGCAATCTTGAACCCTAGTGCTTCACCAAGAAATCATCACTGACTGAGCACAAGAAGAGAATTTGAGGTTAAATTTGGAATGAGAAAGAAGAAAAGAATAGCAGAGCCAGATACAAAAAGCAATGGAAATAAAAACCTCTTTCTTTTTTCCATTCACCAGTAAAAGTAAGGAGAGATGGCCAGGCTTGGAGGGGAGCAACAGAGAACCAACACAATGAACAGAGATCACTGGTAGCCAGTCTCCAAGGATTCATAAATAATTATAAATATTGATACATACTTTGTGCTATGATTTCTATTTGTGGAATATTTTTCTACCTTTAAGAGAATGTCTAGAGATTAATTTTAAATTCTATATTCATATGTACAGATATGCCAGGTCATCTTTTTTATAAACTACTTTTTGGATTCTTGAGGATCCAGCAGTATACATGAGTATCTAGAATATCATCACAATTAGCCCTGATAAAAATGAAAGGGATGTTTGAAACTAGCCTAATGTACTGAAATGTCCAGTTAACCTTGGGAAAGCAAGTGTGTAATAAAATGTCATCTTTGAAATACAGCTCTCTATCTTTTACACACAGCTGAAAAACTGCCACATCAGCAGTGAAGCATGACAGCTGCTCAGAAGCATACTATGACTCTACATGCTATTCTTTTCACTTGGTTATGATACCCTCAGTAATTCCATACTTACAGAGCTTTTAGCCAAATATATTGTAATTTGTAAAAAGAGGAAAATTTTATGACACATAGCTATCAAATAACCTATTGCTATAAAATATTTTTCCCATGATCGTCAAATTCATAATTCTATAGACAAACAAAAAAACAATCAAGTTCATCTGTATATATGCCTCAAAGTCCACATATGTACTACGTGTGATGTCATTAGCATGTTGAGGCCAATTTTTTTAGTCCTTCTTCACATTTAATACAAGTCCTTCTTCACATTTAATACAGAAGGGGGAAAAAAACAATCTACTAAGTCAGTAAGATGCCTGTAGGCAACTTTAGATAGCAATATTTTTCTGTAGTATTTTAGTATTACTTTACAAGTAACTCATTAAAAAAGAAACTATCAGCATCTTTATTATTTCTCCTTCCAAATATTGGTCGTCATGTCTCACTGACTTCAATTTCTTTTTTAAACTTAAAACACTCCTTGAAGTCTTCACCTTTAGCTTCAGTTAAGGACCTCATCCTGCACTAGGTATAGCCATAGCCACTAGCATCTGCACTGCATCAGCTACCTCCATCTGAAGGAAAGGTACAAAGTGTTCTAAGACACTGTTCTGGCCTGATCATGCATTCCTCAATTACCCAATACCCAGGAAAGACAAATTAAAAATGTATAATCAAATGTGAAGTAGCAGAAATTACTAAAGGCCAGTAAAAAAGGATAGCAGAAACCCATAGGAGAAAAACTATGGGCCCAGGAACATGCCTGTGACAGAATTTGAAAGGGAAATAAAGCATCATGAGAAAAGACTTTTAAGTGCATTATTAACAAGAAAAAAACTGAAGAATAAAATATAGTTAATTACTAGCAAGTGGGCTAAAGTGTTGATTCTGAGACAGGAATTGGGGAGCAAAGTGATATCTTTTATTAGACTGACTAATTTAGTAATTGAAAAAGAAAAAAAAAAAAAAACCAAAAAAACCCAACAAACAAAGTCTTCAGGAACACAAACCCAGCTCCTGAGGCAGATACTTGTCTATTTTCCAGCTACATCCATTGGATTAATAAAAGAGATTGCCTTTTCCCCATAACCTTTCCTTGCTTATACTCTTAGGCTATCATAGTTACAGCATTATCACTATATCTTCAAAGTGGTCAATGATCTTTTTGCTTCAGCCTCTGTTTAAAAGACCAGTTTTAATGTCATAGCCACTCCCATTAAAATCATAAATAAAAGGATGAAAATCAAGCTACAAAAAGAAAAAATAATGGTAGAATGTACATGGATAATGCAGTAGTTTTCAAGTTGGCTAGGGTTGATGGAGTTCAGCACAAAGTACATAGAAAACAGTTTTCAGAGCCATCAGCAATTATTTTTAGCAACTTGAGGAATACAGATTCCAGAAGACTAGAAAGGGCAAAAATTGACTTACTTTTAAAACATCAAAAAGAAGACATCCTAACTTCAATCACCAGAAAAATATCAGAACAAATAATGAAAAGGTCTATTTGTAAGAATCTGGAATATAACCAGGAAGTAAGTAAGAGCCAAGATGAATTTTTAATAAATAAATCATGTTAGGACAAATGTATTTCTCTCTATGGCAGATAAAAAGCTGTAAGGATAGAGGAAAATAAATACTGTCATGCATCTGGATTTTGGATTTTGACATCTCACAGGACATTCCCATAGACAAGTGGATAGAAGGTAGTTAGTTACTTGAGAAATCTCATTCAAATAATAGTTATCAATGATTCATTTCCAAATGAGCAAGATGCATCAAGTCAGGTTCTGCAAGAATCGGTATGACATATAAATTCATGAAGTGGTAGATAAAGATGCTTTTTGCATTTGAAAGTGACACTAAGCTAAAAAGGCTTCAAACCTTTCAGAGTGCAGAATGTACATTTTGAATTATCTTGGGTGAACAGCAGAAATCATAATTTAGCTAAACAATTAAATGAATTCACAACACATGCACAAGTAAACTATCTGCCCTAACAAAAGATGGAGTATGACTGGCAAGAAAAGCACGGTGTAGAAAAGAACCTAACAATTGGAATGGATCACAAACAAGCAATAAAATCATCCCATTGTATAGGAAGCAATTGTGCTGGGTTAGAGAAAATTAGTAGATTTTATGTTAAATGCACAAAACATTCCTTCTACTCTACTTACAGCTAGTAATCCTTTACTTGGATCCCTGTGACCACTGCAGGTTATCACCTGTTAAAGAATACACCAGGCAGCTGGAGAAAGTCCTAAAAACAGAAATAAGAGTGAACTTTCCCAAAAAAAAAGTGAACTAGCATAAAACTTTGCAAGAACTAGGCTTACTTAATCCGGGAAGGGGGAGACTAGGAGGAGATTTGATAACAGTTTTCAATAACAGAAAGATTCTTTGTGAAAGCAGATAATGAATTGTTTTCCATAACCTCTGGAAAAAAAGAAAAGATCGCAATAAGGGAGAATTAGTTTAGAGGTGACGAATAGTTCAGTGTGAAAGTCCAACTAAGCTATGAGTAACAGACCTACAGAGGTCTTTCCTGCTTGTTAGAAATTTTAAGGAGGAGTAAGCCAAACAGTGAGGATTAGTTTTCTGTATCGATCCTGCTTTGGAGCACATTTTTGAATGAGTGGCTCTTGTAAGTTTTGCACAGAAAATTATTATCAAACAGTGTGCAACATTCTAGCCTTGTTCTATTGCATAGACTGTGGTGCTAAACATATATCTCTACTCAGGGCATTATAAGGTAAATCAAATACGAAAACTGAAAGTAAAATGATTGCCATAAGCAAGGATTCAAAATCCATTTAACTAGGCAGCATGCTAGTGACTAGAGCAGAGGAACGGCAGCTGGAGATATATATGCTTTTCACAGATTTTCCACAGTAGACCTCTACTTTCTGTCCGAATATTTAATTGTTCCCAAAAGATCAAAGTTTATTTATTAAATATACCCACAAAATACGAATGTCTTTGTGAGTAGTCCATATTGCATTGGCTTCTAAGGTTTCTGCATGCTCAACAGTTTCCTGTTTCTTTACATTAAAAAGTAAGTAAAATAAAATCAATTCCTGTATCCTGCAGCTCTTAGCTCTGACATGTCCATTATTCCAGAAATATCAATTCTTATCACTTTCTTTCCCACTCTGAATTATTCAGTAGGTCATTATTTATGTAATACTGTTGATGACATCTACATCATACCAGCATGATTATGGACAAATCTATAGCCTCAATACATGTATCAGCATACCATATGGAGGAAAATCCTTCAAGCAGTCTGGGTGATACTCCTCTAAGTTTCTCAGAGCTAAAATAATGAAAATTATATCTCAGGCTGTTAAGAGGCAAGGTGGTTCCCAGCCTCACCAACGTTACTAGATCCAAACATTCTGTTGTAGCCTCCAAGTCCTTGTCACTTCTTACCTTAATGTTTGTTAGAGGAATAACGTAGGGATGTTTAATTAAGTCCGTCATGTCCTTCATCTCCAGCTCTTTATCCTGCCTTAACAGCACACGTGCACTGTGTGTGCACACGTGCACCATCTGGGTGGAGAAGTACCACTGAGGCCAATAACCATTCTGCACATAAAGGTGGGGAGGACCAAGTCCCAAGTGAGAAGGCAATGTGTTATGCTTACCTTCACTGCTCAGAACTACATCTGAAAGGCCTTCTCTTTCATAAAACACATCTTTTATTATTTAAGATAACGGGGAATAGCAAAACATAACTGCTGTTAAAAGCAGCTAACATTTTACCTGACCCTGTTGCTGTGCACTCATAAAACTCACAAGTCATTCACACAACTTTACGCACATCAGTAGATGTTTGCTAGAAAAAGTCTTCACAAGATCTCATTTGTCAGTATGGATGCTTCTATTTAGAATGAACCTACGTATATAGATCTTTTCTAATGTATGTGAGCTACTAGGCACTCATTTTCTCCTCATAAAATGTAGCACTATGAGAAAATAATATTTTAGAAAGTTCCTTTACTTCATCGACAGGATTTCTCCAAAATCAGTGTCATCAAAAATAATATTTGAGAAAAGTTTTAAAGTTATTTTTAAAAACAAACACACATACTTTCTGACAGGAAAGAGAAAGCTTGCGGTGAGCTGTACAAAACCACAGCCTACTGCTGCTCTGATCATTATTCCCTGCTCCCAGTTACTGGACCACATGCCAAAGCAGCTAAGACGACAGGGTCCAGGAATAATTGTGTTGGAGTTTTAGAGCTGCCTCTGGGTCTGTCACATCATTAGACTACCCCTGTGCTGCTTGTCTTCCTCGTCCTCCTGAATGCTGTTCCCTTTCAACAGTTTTTCTTACAATTTGTCTCTATTTTATCCATTCATGAATAACATTGCACTCAAACCCTACATACACCCTGCTGCACACAAGGTGTGTATAGCAGCCCTTCAAGCCAGGAGTGCAGGTTTTGCTGGGGTGGGCAGACGGATTTAAGAAGCACGTGCCTGCCAGCCTCAGCAATGCATACCTGGAGCCCTTCTGCTGGAACTCACCCTGCACATAACCAGTCTGCTTGGTCTTCAGCCTGAAGCCTTCACAAATACATACCACACCCCGTCAGTCAAGTATCCATTTCCTATTATAAATAAGACATTCTTGTTTTTTTCCTAACTAGATCCTGGCACAATCCCGAAAACTCAGACTTGGCTTGAGATCTCAGGTGCCCTGATCAGCTCAGGGAAGCTTAGTGTGCTGTCTGGAAGCAGCTTCAGGATACCCAGCGTTGGATTCGGTTTGAATTCTGTATTCTGCCACTGAGATAAAAATGGAACTGTGATATTTTAGGGGGTGCCTGTATGTCTACACCGCTCAGACAGAAAGCTCCCGAGGGTGTCCAGAATATCCTGTGTGCCTCCACACTGAAGGTGTTTGGGTCGCTCCCAGCACATTTAGTTGTACCTCCTATAGCTATGCACAAAGCAAAACCCGGCCCACAGGTTTTGTGGCGTGCAATACATCATCTATTACTCGGGCTCCTATTTTTCCACACTACGTAGATGTTACAAGCCTACCATGCAACCCTACATAAACACACAGGATCTCATAGCAAACAGCAGGAGAGGAGGGGAAGAAACCAGGGTCACAGCCAGACACAGGCCCCATGGTCATCAGCCCTCCCCACCGGTTCCCAAGGGCTGACGTTGTCTGAACTTGCAAACAGAGGCTGGGCCTGTGCATGGAGGAAGGATAAGGTGGCACAGAGATGCTCATTAGGGCAGGGACCCCTCACAAGGCAAACTGTGGAGATGCCAGCACTTCCAGCCTTGCCACTGAGTGTCTGCAAGCCTGAGGTGAGTGCAGGCTTGGGTACAGCATGAGGGTCCATGGAACAGCAGTGCAGTGACACAGCCCTTGCAGCTATGGGGCACACCTGAAGACCCCTCCCCTCACAGGGGGTCTTCAGCATCCCTCACAGGGTGCTGCAAGATGTGGGAAGGCAGACAGCCAGGGCAGTTAGCCCTGATGCCGCCTTCAACAGTGCTGCAATGCATTGGGCTTTGAGGTCCAGCTATCCTGCCAATTATCTCAATCATCCCATTTGTAAACCAGTATTGCAGCATCCTGTATAAATAAGGGCTTGGCAGCAAGAATAAGATCCTTTAGGGCACAGCTGCAGCTAGCACTTGCATGGTGTGCTGCAAGCAGGGTGCTGGGCCTCCCTCTCCTGCTCTCCTTGCATAGTATCTTGTCAAAATGGTCATTGCTGCCCACTGGGGATACAGGCACTGTGTACCAAAGGGGAGAAAGAAACCCCAGATAGATGGGAAGGAGGAAGGAGAAAGTCTAACCTGGCTTCCTACCCTCTTGACTTCAGTTCTGATCCATGGATCACGGTATGATGTGACTGGTGATCCACAGAGCTAAGGAACCAGCTGGCATTCTCCTTTATTTGGACAGAGAACACATATCCAGAAGATTGAAGGGGAGGTATTCTATCTTTTCCAAGTCCCATTCAAGTAGCTTCACACCATCCATTGCCAGCTTGCATTTCACAAGCACAGATTTTGTCCAGTGACAAGAAATTTTTACACCATAAATTCCTTAAGGCCCAGTTTTTGCACTGGGAACAGGACTGTGCTTTTTTAGGAATGCCATGAAATGCTACATATGCATTGATAGATTGAAAAATAGAAACAAATTGCTTTCTCAAAAGTATTAAAAATGCACATTAGGAACCATCACAAAAAGACACTAATATTGCAGAGTACAGATGACATTCTTATTGCCAGAATCTCCTGACCTGAATCTATCTTTATTCAGTACTTTCGTGAAGATGGAGTAAGCTCTGGGGACCTCACTGAGTACAAAGAGACAAAGTGATACGTCCACAGTAGGTAAAAGATTGATTCAGAAACATCCTTCCTCAGCCCATTACTATACCTGTTAAGCAATATTTCTTCATTTTATTAACAGGCTAAAAGATCATGAGAATGAATCATTGTGATTAATTTTGTTTATATATAAAATGTACATCACAGACTGTGTTTATTACAACTGGGGTTGGGGAGAAATCATACATTCCATCAAATTACTGTGTCAGTTCTGCTGCAAGCGCATTTCTCACTGCTCAGCTATAAATAGGGCGCACAACACATGTGAAAAGGATCACGCTCCATTCTGAGGTGGGAAATCGCTGAAGAAAACTGTTCTGGTAAACAAGCCCTTCCTGACGGCTGTCTGAATAATTGGCAGCAAGTGCAACTCCTGGATCGCTGTGCTGACAAAAACTGCCTCACTCCTCCCTGCTCCTAAAGCAGCGCTGTGTGTCAGGGAAGGCTGAGACCACAAGTATGGAAACTGAGTCTTGGTGCTGCCCTTAGAAAAACCCAGCTGAAACTGCAGTCTTCAGCAAACCACCTCCTGGGTACGTCTCAGGGACTCGCTGCAGCTCCCACCCCAGCTGCTGATCCCACCATCTCCCTGCCTGCACTCACCACTGGCCCAACAGCAGCTCAGCCCCACAGGGCAGACAGAACAGACATGCTTTGCCAAGTTAGCAATTCTCGAGTCTGGAGATGCCCAGTCTCCACACAGCCTCTTCAAGTGCTCCTTAGAAAGGTTTTTCTTGTCTCTCACTGGAGCTTTCTCTGCCACAGCTTAAGCACGTGTTTTGCTGTTTTTCCACCAATAATATGGAGAACAAACTACTGTCTTCTGCTCACTTCCTGGTTTACTTTTGAACATACTAGACAAGGTCGCTATACCTGCTAACAATATTTTACATAGTTCAAGTCTGTTAAGTGTCCATGTATCATCCTGTTCAAGAAAGTACATGGGATGCAGCAGAACTTCTGCATTTAATCATTTGATGGAAAGTGTGTTTAAAGGATGGGACACCACAGCTCTGCTCAGCAGCACCTGCATGGCACAGCACTTAATGGGTTGGTTTCCCCCGTCACCAACCACATACACAGTACTGTTGAAACTGCGCCCTATGTCCCATGAAGTTCCCCTGATAGGGAGCCTGGGAATTCTTTCCATTTCATGCAGTAAGCCATATTTACATGAGCATAAAATATGCCAGCTGACTTTGCTATTAGTAATCATACCATGAAACTGATAGAAATACTACTGTTTGTCAGATATATTTAGGCTGCAAGCAAACAAAATGCATTCAGGCCAGGATAACTCAATGGCTCAAATACTTCCAAAAGAAGCAGGCCAGTCCTGACAAATTAATTTGTTTCCAAACGTAAGTAAAAGCACAGGAAATATTTTGCAGTCTAATAATTATGATTAGGCATCTAAAGTAAAAGACTTCATTTTGAGTCACTGGCCAGTATATATTCTTTGCACAATTAATACTGAGTTTCACAGTATAGATAACACGTTCCAAACTTCTTTGGAGATATCCAGATCTTCACAGAGAGAACCCATTTAGTTACCGTTGACATTTAGAATATGCTATTTGTCTTCCTTCTCCTTTACATTTGACAGTTACTGCTTGAGAAAGGACTTTGATATAGCCCATGACATGCCTGAGGGTATTTTTAAAAAGCAGTTTGGGGGAAGAGGAAGAGAATGAAAACATGAAAATAAAGCCTGATCTAAATTAGTGAGTTACATGTTCCCAGATGTTTCCTTCTTGAGATCTTGCACAGAGCAACTGCACCAGGACACCTGTAGTTTAAGGTTTTCAGTTGTCACTAAATCTTTCCTCCTTTTTCATAAACTGATCTCATATTTTCCAGAGTGATGTTGTTTTCATTTCACATCATCTGTACAAACAAATGAAGTATTCCCTCCCCCACAAACACAAGCACAGGCACACACATACTCCTCTCTTTGGTCTGCGTACAGTAGCTTGGCACCAAAAAGATATGTGATTAAGTTTTAACAAGTGTCAAAGCCAAGTGGCTCACAAACACTTACCTGGAGATCAGAATCTGGTTTAGGTGCTTTCTGAAATTCAAATTAGCAAGTGTCATTCTTCCTGCCTTCTACCACACTTCAGGGAATGTTTGATCTGCAGAGAGAGAAAGAGACACAGAAAATGAGCAAGGGATAAACCACCAGGATCCAGGGGCTCAGACTTCCCACTCCAAAGTTCTGCTGCTCTCTCTGGGAGCACGGGAATAATCAAGGTCACTCTTGCTTACATGGCCATATTGCAGGGCACTAATGTAGTGTACTGTAGAACCAATTCCCTCATAAATATTTAGGTCAAGGATTTCAGCATAGAGCAACAGCACAATTAACAATTCAAAATGCTACCACTGCAAGTTATTTTTGACACCATCAGCTGGAAGTGAGCAGACATGCCTTTGTTAAGTTACAGTGTAGTCTTATAATTTGTAATACAATATCAATGCAAAAACAATCCCTCAGAGTATTGATCAGAAATTTCATAATCCTTTTTTGTTCATTAAAGTACACATTTTATAAAGGCTCTCGTGGTCTCATGTTACTGCCATGTTGCTCAGAAAAAAAAAAAAGACATTGCAAGGAAAGGAAGATCTAACATCTCATGACCTAGATGGGTTCTTTATTGTTAAAATTGCTAAATTTTGGTACTTTCTGCATAGGAAAAAATAGTCAGATTGGTATACAGAAAATGTATAGTATACATCAAATTCAATACAAATTTTACACTACACATAGTGGTCAGAATTAATGAATCAATTTTGACCTACATCTACCCCTCATAGCTCTCTAATACACTATTACACAAGTCCTTGAAAAAATACACCAACAACCACAAACGCAAAAACAGCAGATTGCAGTGTATGAGAAAGTGACCCCTTTTTTTTTTCTTTTTTTAACTGAAAACTATTAAGAATTAAGTTCAGTGAAATGTAAGGGCCTGCATCCCTTGTCCACCTGAGTAACCCATTAAGCTGCAGCTGACATATTGCAAAGGGAAAAAAAAGATAAAATCCAAAAGAAACCAGTGTCAGAAAAGTAGGAACTATCCAAGAAGCAAGTTTTTCCTTTTGATTCTGCTCAGTTCGTCCTGTACCATCAGTCATCTCCTACCTTCATAGCTTCTACGTTTGCATGTCCAAAGATGAACAGCCCATCCTTCAACCTCAGAGTGAGCTAGGGGCTGAGTTTTAACCAGACTGCGCACACTGACATTTTGTCCATTTACACACCCTTTAAGTAATGACTCCCTCCTCCTGCCGCAGGACAGAAAAAAATTACATCTAGTTTTATACTGAATCTTCTAGTTTTATACTGACTTGTTAAACTTGGGAATAATCCTTTCCTGGATATTGACATAATTTTGGGTATTGGCATAAGCAAAGCAAAAAGTACAGGGGACAAGGTTACAAAAACTTGTCAGATAAAGGCACTGTGAAATCTTTATCTTCACTTTCAATCCCTCACCAAATTGCACAAGGACCTGCTGCAACTTGCAGAGAAGGGAGTAATGCGGGCATGCAACACACACAGGGCACCTAGAGAGGAACCCCTTCACAGTGACTCTCCCCGGGTGAAAGATGGACTGAACGCAGCCCTGGCAGAGCACAGTCTTTACTGCATCTGATTCTCAAGTGATCCATTTCCCTACTCAAAGCAGTGCAAGGCAAGGACAAATTAATACAATTGAAACCATATACACCTCTCATTGTTAATAAGAGCCCACTTATATATATAGAAGAGGTACAATTGCTAAGTCTTATTAAAAAAGAAAGAGGCTACCCCACTCTGTGATTTGCTAATCAGTTTTATATGTGCTGTGTACCTTAAAATCTTTGCAATGATCCTCTAACTTCTCTTTGAGTGCTGCTCATTTTAATGTGGCTATTTTTTGTAGGCAGCAAGTAAGATCTGAGTGCTTTCTAAAAATCCAAGAGGATTTAAAAGGATGAAGGGTCCAGATCTGAAGACATTCTTTTTACCTTATTTTATTATTGTTCTTTGGCACATTCAACAATCTATTCTTTCAGACTGATGGAATCAGTTCAGAAAAGGTATCATAGCAGCAAGTTTGAATTGCAGTGTAAAAAAGCAACAAAGAAATCACTCTTCTCACCTTGTCCTAAATATTTTTTCCAAATATGTGTGTACACACATACATAAATGCCTTGTTTTGTAACTGCTGAACTATAGTTGATTTGTAACTGCTGAACTATAGAAGTGAAGAAAAAGCATTGAATAAATCATGAAATTTTCTTCCTTTATCACTCAGGTCCAATTTTCCCACATAAACATAACCAAACTGAATTCTATCAAACTATTAATATTAAAGATACAACTGTAGAATTTTACCCCAAAGAAGAAAAAATAGTCTTGCTAGCTAGCATTGGTAGGGTTTCTATGACTTCAGCTAGAGACAGGCATCTAGATCTGAACCAGCCATCCTCAATCTCTGTGCATAGTCGACATAGATAACCGAGCCCAGGGACTAAGACATCTCATCCTACATCAAGACCTAAAACAAAAGTATCTACTTTCTCCACTAATAATAAGGGGAGCCCAGAATAACTAGCTCAGCTATAGACATCTAATCCAGAGGTGTTTAAAGGCATGAGAAATTACAACATTCACTGCCTCCAGTCTCTGACAAACCTTAAACAAATGAACCTATGCAAGTTGAATTGTGACTACAGGAACTGTCTCACACAAATACATACAAATATCAAAAAATATTCCAAATATACTGTTATCTTCAAGTCACGGCAGGTAACTCCAGTCAAAATGTGCTTTCTAGGAACACCCAATAGATCCATTGCAGAGTTTATATGTTGGTAAAACACTCTCCTATGGCAGCAAAGCTTTGACTTGACCTTAGTGAAACTGGGCCTTATGCAGACAATATTCTTTCCATAGTGTTTATTAATTCAGCTTGCAAGGCTGTGTTTAGAGGGATGTTAAGCATTAATTAGCATGTTCTTTATTTGCAGATTATGTGTGTAATTCCCCACTCTGAAAGATGAGTATATATATCTAAAATTAAAGCTCCATACACAGTTTCCCCATAGACAATTGCTTACTTTTTTAAAATGTACGTTTACTTAAAATTTTGCTCCCTGGGATGGCCTTATGAAATATACATTTCATTTTAGCAGGGATTCCCAAAGGAGTCAGCTGCCAGGAAGCCTTTTTCTAGCTCCTTCAGTACAAACTATGTAAAGCAGGACACTAAATCTGCAATAGCAGGCAACACTCAGGCATTAGAGTTTCAGCTCAGTTTTTGCTGACAGTGCCTGAGGAGTACCTGGATCTGAACAATTCTGTTAGCACACTTGATAATTCATTCCCAGCAATTTGTTACCTTACATTAATTTCCTACAAAACCATGATAACTGAATATGCTCCATATAAAATCATTTTTAGGAAGGTCAGGGGCTAATAGGAAACTTATGACCGAGTAAAATTTCCCTAGTTATGAATGTTTTCAGCATTTTTGCATCCCAAACTCCTGCTAGATCCTCCCAGAGTAATTTTAGCTGCTTTTGTATTAGGCAATGGAGATATTATTTCTCCCAGCTGGAAATCTACCTTAAATTCTGTCCCACGTTTTGAAAACATGAAGAAAGGAAAGAAAAATAATTCAAAAAATAAAAAGTGTGGATTCACCCTATTGCATAAAGTCTCTAACAAACTACCAGTGAATTCAGCCAAAAGACTTAACACTGTATATCACATCAAACAGGGTCACGCAGACCATCTTCATCATTAGACAGAGTCAAATTATAGCTATATACCAACGAAAGGATATGTTTATAAAGAAGCGTTTACTGCAGAAGTTTGTCATGTTTTGAATGAGTATGATGTTTTATTGTATATTACAAATCCTTCAAAATCAATGTCACAGTCATTCCAAACAATAAAACTACATTACAAGGTTTTGGCTGAAATAAAGGACATGTAAATAGTAGTATATTGCTTGGCAGGAGTCCTGAGGACATTTATATCAGGAGTCATTTAAAACTAAATCAAAGGAGATTCAGGCACCATTGGCTACAAGTAATACCAGCCAGAAAAACTAATCTCTATGAAATGATACCGAAAAAAAAATTTTAAAACATACTGGTTTGCATCAAAGCCTTTCACAGAGTAAATATCTGGAAAGAGTTTGACTGAACTGACAGACACATCTGTTTCTCTCACTCAGCAAATATAAATCAAGATGATTTTATACAGGAAAATTCAGGTAAACTCCAGGGACAGCTATAGTTTCTAGTAAGGAAACAAAGATATTTAACTTTGAAGAAAAAAATGTAAGAAAACAAACAGTTGGAGAATATAAAAGGTGGGAAACTCTCCTCAGAGCTTTTATGCAGCAACTAATAGCAGAGGTGAGTGGTACTCACTACAGGGAAAGTGGGAAGTGGGCTGCTCACTGTTATTAAATGCAGGATCACGTCCTGCTCAGTCCTTAGCCTCGTCAGTTTTCCTGCACAGCCATCCATATCAAAATGCATTGAAACTGTAGGATAAGAAAATACGGCATATTTTCACTTTTCTACAATTGATCAGGGCTCATAAGAAGGGAAATAATAAAAGTAAAAAGAAATTTAAAGGGAGTAGGTTAGAAATAGCATAGGAAAACAGGTAAGAAAGAAAGTGGTCAACACCTTTCACTTGACTCTAAGCAAATTGAATTTACAAACTCTGGCTCTTCGCAGTCAAAATAAGCTACTTACAGAAACCCTAGAGTTCAGGACAATTTGACATGTAAAGAGGAAATGAGTTCCAATCCAACAGGCTACATGGTCCTTCATGAGAAAGTTACATGAGACTGTTTTTACAGATTTGGAACGTTGAACACTGATACACACAATAGCACCCTTTTGTTTTAAATCATTACGAGAAACTTTCTGGCTCTTTTACAAAACAGATAGCTGAAACAATGCTAGCCCCCAGCCTCATCATGTGTCATATTCCATTTCCTACAGAGATAAAGAGTAATATTAACTATGCAACTTCAGGCTAAGAAAGGAAACAATCCCTCAAGCTTCACCAGCAGGTGGGTAGATATGGTTCCAGCCTCCCCCAAGGTGACAGCTATCAGCAGTCACATCTTTCCCCAGGACAGCACACAGAAAAATCCATCTGTCTCCCAATCAGGGTATTTATTACCTTAGTAAAACGGTAAAGAGATTTTGTTAGCAGAACTGTTATCCTCCCAACTGAAAAAACGATTTACAAGACTGAACTGCAGTTGTTTCATAAATATAGACACTTGTTCCTTACAATTGTAGCACCAGTGTCTAGGGTACTCCAATGAAAACATTTATTGCCCCTTAGCTGCAACCAGTCCATTTTTTTCCTCTACTGAGGCTGCAGTCTGGCGCTATAGAGATGATATGTTCATCAGAAAAAAAAAAAAAAAAAAAAAGACACCCCAGCTTCTCTTTCCCTTCCTCGGCCCTTATTTCCAGCCCCACACACCACCCCAGGCTGCGCAGGTGCTAACACCACTTATTTTCCCAAAGTACCAGCTCATCATTCCCATTTCCCCAGCCGCCACAGCAGGTCAGAGGGTGCAGAGGCAGCGTGGCTGGTGGGAGGGGGACACAGCAGCCAGGGCAGGGCTGTGATGCCCCACACACTACAGCTGTGCACAGTAACACCTCGCTTCAGCTTGATGACACCATCCCCTAAGAGGCCTTAATAATTAGAGACCTGAGTTTTACAGTTGCATACGCTAATTGCTCTGTAAAAATAAAGGTAACAAAAGCAGTCACAGGAATTCATTTATAAATTTATTAGATTTATGACTAAAATTTCATTGGAAGAACAGACAATGGGAAAAGTGCTAAAAGAACTACACCTATAGCTTTCCTAAATAAACACGTACATATCTCCCATAACTATGTATCTACTGTTTACTAAAACTGCCATGGTACTATTATGTTGTCTCTTACATATAAAAAAAAATTCTGCACTGCTCGTACTTCTGCTTATCTTCATAGATGTATAAACACCTAAATTCAATTTGTCCATTAAATCACCGATAAAAAGAAAAAATGCTTCTGCTATTAATCTTTACCCCCTATTAAGTTTTGCCGGATTGCTGTACTCTTCATTACTGATGTCTCTCAAAATATCACCTTCACTTCAGCTGTAAATAGCCCAGGAAAATAGTTCAAACCTTAAAGGGAAGCTTCCAAAGAAAAGATTTTTTTTTCCCCTTCATAGCTGAGACCTTTCCCAAGGGAACAGGCCACTTTTGGAGGTCTTCGTGCTTCATGTTTGTAGCAATGGAAAAAAATATATAGAAATAATGGGTTGGCTGAGTATATTATGAAAGGATTGCTCCTATTAGGGGATTCAGGGCAAATAAGAGTCAAGATAAAACAAAGTTATGGTGGAAGGCTTGGAGAATTTGAACTAGTTTCAATATCTTTGCTTCCATCTTCTAAATTGCCAATTGTCAAATGTCATTCAGCACTGGTCAGGCTGTAAGCTGCTGATTTGATTACAGTATAGCCCCCTTTCTGTCCATGTGCAAAATCATAAAATGTGCTTGTGCAGGTGCAAAAGCTCAGGAAAGCATGACAATGATAATTAAAGGTTTTTTTATTGCCTTTTTAATACATTGACACATCTACAACAAAACACAGAAAATACTAAGCTGTTTGCTTGTTTGTCCTTAAATAATCTGTGGCTGCATGTACTTCAGTATTTGCCAAGAGTTCTTGCACAGTTTTAATACTAATTTATGATGAAGCATACCAAATGAACCACAAGTTATTTAAGAAAATGAAATAGGGAAACTTTTGAGGTTTTAGCAGGAAAACAGACTGGAGTGAGAGTAGTCTGATGTAAATGAATAGATGGCTTCAATGAAAATGAAAGAGAAGAAAACTCCCTCCTGGGGTTCATTATGCTTCTTGAGCTGTTGGTAGTAAAGTTAATTTTTAAATGCTTTGAGGTGATTAAGAACCCAGGCATCACTCTAAATGTAAATAAGTCCTGTTTCATTTCCTTGCAGTTAACTGATTGCAGCAGTCACCAGCTACTTAACTTGCTGATGTATTTGAGATCTGTAGTCTAGTTCATAATTAACCCTCTTCATATGAAGTGAAAATGCTAGCAAGCCCAGTTTTGAATGTATATAACCAGGATGTGACATACTCACTGGAGAAAAAGAATGTTTATATTTGTCAATAACGAGGGCTTTATTTGAAGGAAAAGTATCACAGAACAAAAATCAACATATAAACGGAAAGTTTGCTTCCACTCACACTGAATGCAGCTTAAAAACACAACCAAAATATATAGAGTTTAGAAATTTCAGCTTAAACAGATGAACTATTTACAGTAAAATTTGGAAAACTATTACAGCTGGACCTCTTCCTCCCCACCAGGTCTAATCAACAGAAAATTTAAAAAAATGTATATGAATATCACGTACAAATGAAAAACTGAGATGATAATCCATTCTTGTAATGCAAATATATATACAAGAATTAAGATTTAACAGTAATAATCTTGTTCAGGGCAGTGACTGGGACTTCCAAAATCTCTGTTCTCATTCCAAATCTCTCTCAAGATCGTTTCACAGCCAGGCAAATGTGTCAGAGGTGATTAATGCTGTGCACCGGTTTGTAATTACCAAACCCAGGACATGCTAAGCTGTACACAATAAAGTATCTCTACAGGATACTGAAATACTGAGGCAACCAATACTCACCTCTGATAACACTGGCCTTAAAGTTCCCTACACTTACAAGAGAACAACTATATCTCTCTTAGAAGAATGAGGTTAAACTCTTTCACATTTCTGAAATATTTGAGTAATCCATTTTTAGTAGAGGTTCTTCACCTACCTCAACCTTGATCGTTTTTATGATAGAAACTTTAAAAAAAATGCCAATAAGAGCTGAATTCAGGACTTCTACACTCCCAGACTTACAAATTAAATTAAATGACATTTAAGCAGCACTTTTATTTCCTCATACATGTCAGTCTGCCAGGGATTCCCCACATCCCACCAGGTAGATGGAGATTACAACTTGGTCCAAAGATCAGCTTTTTTAATGTCAGCCCAAGGGTACCAGGAGAAGATGCAGTTTCTCAAGAAATGAGGTTTAAACTATTCAGAGATTTGTGAACTTTCACCTGTTTCCGGCTTCTCCAAGGCTAAACAGGCAGCTAATGCCACAGACAAAATCTGTGCATCCTGCACTCCTGTAACTTATCCTAGCTAATAGAAACCTCTATATTCCGCATCTGCAGTTTCAAAATTATATCCCATATATACTTTACCGCAATGGTAGTGTATTTAGACTGGATATCAGGAAAAAGTTCTTCACTGTGAAGGTGGGGAAGCACTGGAACAAGCTCCCCAGGGAAGTGGTCATGGCCCCAAGCTTGCTGGTGTTCAAATATTGTTTGGACAACCCTCTTAGATACATGGTTTAACTTTGAGTTTGCCCTGTGCGAAGTCAGGAGCTGGACACGATGATCCTCATGGGTCTTTTCCAACTCAGGATATTCTATGATTATAAAAAGAGCAAAGGTACAGGCTTTATTAATAATAAAGGTACCCAAGACAAAAGATGCAGCATCCCCATGGTTAAAGTATCAGTCCAAAGCCCAGGAATCTTGGGCTCAGCTCCTAGCCCCAAACTCTTCTAGTGAAACATTTTTGTCACCTGCTTTCAAGTTTCTTTATGACCCACAAAGGCATCTGACATTTCTCCAAATGTACTATAAATACTGCAAATATTTCAAGGCAAAGGGCAAGGTGCAGAGATGGCCATTTTCACATCTACCTGCAAATTCAGCCATTTCACATGTTTAGTCAAACCAGATGTAAACTTTCTTTTTGTTTTTTTGTTTTGTTGGGGTTTTTTTGTAAACTTAATTGCCTTTTATTGACTTGAATACCAGAGGGATTGCAGGAGGAAAATGTACACAAATTAAACTTGAAGTTTTCACAGGCCCCCTCTAAACCAAAAAGCCAAAAGTATCTCACAGCTGTTGGGTACACTTCTGCCTTGCAAAGAAAAAGAGATCATGCATCTAACCACGGCAGATCTAGGAGGAACAAAGAAGGAAAGGAAGATTCATCAGACAGTGAACTAACAAGAAACTGGTAATTTCCAAATGAATAACAAAATGCTAAAGTCCTTATAAATAAATTCTACAAAAATGCAGTTGCTCTTTTCCCAGCGCTGCTATTTAATCCCAAGTGGCTAAAGTGGAAGAAAGAGAAATCACTGAATCACAGAATGGCTGGGGCTGGAAGGGACCTCTGGAGATCATCTAGTCAAACTCCCCTAAATTTCCTAAACTGATCAAGATAAAGACTTACTAAAACAGCTGGCAGTCTGACCTTAGCTCAGCACTGCCCCAGCTAGAATCCTATTTCTGCTCCAAGATTGTCACACATTACTAGTGTATTTGCTGAAATAAAATTGACTCCACCCATTTTTTAAGGAAGGTCTATCCAGTGACTTTTTCTCCCAGGTTTTCATTCTCAGACTGAAAAAAAGTTTTACATCTGGATTGCTAATGCTTTCTTTCCAGAAAAGACAGCATGTTATAGCTAATGAGTAAGTCGTTCACTACATTTTAGCTCTTAGCTTTTACACGAGTTAAGAGAAGAAGAAGAATTTCTCTTCTGCCCTGCTCTTCTCCAACTTTTAAAATAAATTAGAGCAAGTATTACTCATGTCTCACTTTCTACACTTCATACTTGCAGCCGGAAAAAGATAGGGAGGTGAGAGAGGTTGATCTAGTCATTTATTAATGTCAGGGAACTTCAGGTTAGATCTGTTCAGTGGGGGAGAAACATTTTTACTGCTCAGTAAATTGAGGCAGGTCCCCTAGGTCTTTCAAACAAAAATTCTCCAGTTGCTCACATTTGCTAAATAAAGGTTCCCTGGTCAGCTGCCTGCTGACAGCTACTGAAAGACAGCAGCAAGAATCATTGTACACCTCTCAGGCACCTGCAGGGAAAGCAATGCTGCCCCGAAAGAAGGTTCACAGAATGTCCAAGTAGCAAACAAAAAGGCACAGAGAAATCACTAGAAAGCACATATTGAAACAGGTGTCTGATTGTACAGTGTTATATATATTAAAAAAATATGTAAGGAGGAGCTGGCTGTAGCACCTCCAGCAGGCAAAGTCCTTTTTTTTTTTTTTTCTTTTCTTTCTTTTTTTTCCCTCCCCATATTCTAAGTATGCTTGACTTCATAAATTATTTTTTAAATTATATCAAGCTTTGGAAGTTAGGCTTGAATATTCCTGTAAATGGATATGTGCATTCAGTGATTGTGAAGATGCAAATTCATCTTTGATTACAACTAGAAATTAGTCTTTGAAAATAACTCTTAAAGCAAGGTAATGCCTGCTGAAAACCAGCACATTTCAATATCCATTTTTGCAAGTGCAGCAGCTACCTACTTCTATGTTTGAAACTCAGGCCCTCTGCACAGAACATTAAGCATCACTTCAGAATTCTACATCAATTCTCTTACTTGAATCACAGCCACATTACTGGCAGGTGGAAGTTCTCTCAAAGGCCACAGCCATTACAAGCCTGTAACATTACCAATCAATCAATGTGCATTTAGAAAGGTAATTTCTCTTGTATCCTGCTTACCAAGGATCTGATGAAAACTCGCAGCAACTGTAGCACCCCATGAGAAGGTATGCAGGCAAAGAGCAGGTTATTCTGTTCTTTTTGTCCTTAATCTTTCATTGTGCTTCACTTTTGTGTGCTAAATGAAGAGATTCTTTGCATGGAAGTTCCCCCCTCCTCACATCTCCTCCACCCACCATGACATCCACCCCCACAGAGGAAGGTGACCTTCACTGTTCTCCTTCCCTCTGAGGCCACTCACAGGCAAAAAGGAAACTAAAAAACTTCTCATCTCACTGATTGGCCATGGCAAAAGTATCAGAAATCTTGGCAGGTCTTTTTACCCATCTTGGTGGTTACCCAAAAGCTGAAGCAGCCAGGAAGCCACACAGCAGGTGGATGGACACAAGAAGAGGGGTGCTTTCCATGCTGCGGAGCAGGTGGCTGCGGTCCTGCAGTACGTGCACTGCCTGGCCCCTGCAGCTGAACATCCAGCAGGACACAGCCACCTCCCAACCAGGAGCAAGGTTCCCCTCACCACTCGCTAAAAGCAGTCATCCCCGAAACAATAAGTTTCTTTTAAGCATTTAGATTTTTGAAAGAACCTTGTTGTCTTTCACAGAGGTGAAAAAGAGGTCTAACCAGTTTTGAAAGTTTGCAAATGGCAACCTGTATGAAGTGTATAAAACCACAGTAAGTGTTGGCACCTTGGGGTAGTTGAATGAGAGGCTCTTTCACAATCCTCAGGCATGGATTACAGCTTTCTTTGGTGTACCACCTCATTAATGCAACCTTTCCTATGCCTCACCTTTCTGGGATACTAACAAGTGTTGCTGCAGAGGACCACTGCAGAAAATATTGAAATGTATAGAGCATCACAAACAGTAAGCGTAATGCCCCGTTAGCAGGACAGAGCGCGCAGTCTCAATGCAGTGCCCAAGTCTGGCTTCCCCAAGCGAAACTCTGGAGGCGGCTCAGCCTCAGCTGCCCTGAAATGCAGCGCATCAGCGGGTGCTCAGCATCGCTCAGAGCATGAGCAAGACTGAGCAGTCCCAACCCACGCTGACAGCCTGACTGAAGGTTTTCACATCTTATTCTCAAAGCTGTTCAAACCCCGATACTAACAGAAGTCCTAGGAGACTTTCTAATGTTCATACTTCTCAAACTCAATTTAATTTAGTTGCCCCTCTCTCTCAGATCAAGTCAAAGACTTAGAGGGATTTGAGCTGAAACACAATCTTCTTTCATTAAAAGCAGGGTCTTATCACAGATCTCTGTGATTTGTATTGCCCTGGCAATAGGGGAGATCGCATAACTGGGAGTGTTTATTTTCTATGAGGCAATTAAGGTTGAGAGATATGACTGTAATTCTATGTGCTTACTTGCAAAACTATGTACTCACCCACACCTGGGCTGGGCCTGGTCACTCTGGCACCAGTTGCCAAAGTTATTTGTGTGTGCACATATCAAGGGCTTTGCGGGGTCAGAGGGACCCATTCAATTGAGACTTGAAAAACCTTGTCAGCCTAAACAAAATTCTTATCAATTTCAGAGAAATATTGATTTTTATATCACTTTTCTCTTTTCCCAGCGAACCTACAAATATGTGGCACAGAAAACTCATGACTACATTTTAACTGCTCGTCTCCACAATTCAGAAATGTGTACTCTTTTAAGTGTTTTTTCTCATGTCAAATAATTATTCACTTGAATTATATCCCTTTTTATCCTTGATCATGCTGGTCCCCTAGTTCTGAACACCCAAACCCTTCTGGATTGGGCTGGACTGGATTCTTACTCCTCAAGCTTACCAGGCATGCTTTTTTCCACAGGTTAAAGATATGCACCGCTTCTAACCACTGACAAAATACTACAGCCTGTTTTAATATCTCTTGAGTGAAAAAAAAAAACCAAAAAAAAAAAAAAAAAAAAAATTACAGGACAGAGATAAGATTGCTTGGACAAGGCTATGACTTGCCCAGTAAGAACAGCCACAACTACTGATTACAAAAATGCCGTTTTCTGTTGTGACCGGAGACCAGCCTTTCCAGTAAAATATGATGTCAATTAGCATTTACCATAGATCAAAAAGACTGGTTCTTAACCTTCCCTGATACTAGAAAGAGGAGAGAATGCCCAAGTTAGTCACATGCTATACGGGTACTCAGTTAATCACCTAGCAAAACCAGACTCCTCAGGTAATCACCCCAGAACTGCTAATTATGAAAAGAATAGACTATACTGCAACAAAACATAATTTTAAACTTATTTCCTGGGTAAGGTGATTTCTTCTCTTTTCTTATCCTTCATGCAAAGACTGAACGTAATAAACGCTGGTATTTTCTTCCACCAGCTTGCTATTCTCAGCTACATCTAATCTCTCACACCTGTTCAGACTCATTAACCCTTAAAGTTAAAAATCCTGCAGAATGATACCTCTCTTAATTAACTTCACTATTTGCAACTGAAATCATAAAACTAGGAAGAACTTGGTATGAAAGCTGTTTTTTAATCACTTTCATCTATACTCCCTAAAATCTGACATGGAGCAACCCATTTCTTTCCCAGCCAGTGGCTAGTTCCTGCTTACCTGAATTCTCCCACTCCCAATATTCCCACTCATGTACCTAAAGATAAGCCAGATGAAGCTGATCCCAATGAAGACTCTGGTAACAAGAAGAAACAAAGCAACCTAAAGCATTTTTAGCCTTAGTGCATTCTGCTGAGGACAGGGGACCTATGCTACTGCTGAATTAGTATGTCCTGAGTTCTTCAGTGTCATTAGGCTCTCATTTAACATCACCTTCAACGTAACAAGAGTACTTAACCCTGATCACCTGCAAGCTGTCCTCCAGCTCAAGTACCCATATCATCCTGCAGCATCAGAATTATTCACAGAATCTAAAAATCTTGCACTACATCTTGCAACATGTAACAACAACTACACATATATCAGATTTGTTTGCCAGATACTACAATAGCATCCCAGGGAATACTGAATACAGATAAAATTATTAAATGTTATGTTTGAGGTAACTTATAGCTAATATCTGGAAGACTGATTAAAACTTATGGATAAATATTATGGCCAAAACTATCGCTCACCTGGCACATTGGGACTTCCACTGTAAGGTTCTTGAGGACTAACACAAGACTGAAAGACAAAACTTTCACAAGCTTGACTATCTCCTCTACCTTGTCTTTTCACGTGGTTAGTAATGTGTGTGAATATGTGTAGGGTTGCTCATATACTCCTAAAAAAGAATTTCAAAACACTTTATTGCACAAACTTACCCCACTTTGGGAAAAAAAATGAACCCAGATGCAGCAAGTGTTAGTTATGTTGGTTAATGTGGCCTTGGAAGGCAGGATACTGTGTGGTGTAAGAACCCATAGGATGCAAAGATTAAATGGAAATGAGATTAGCAGGGTCTGTCTCTAGAGACAAAGTGATTATTCAGTCAAAATGATTATTCAGAAAGAGCAGTTTCTGACAAGGGAAAAAAGGTAGGATGAGGGTCATAGGGAGACAGTGTGCACTGTTCAAATATTGATAAACAAGCAGCATGGGCGGGGGTAGAGCCTAAGGTACCAGCAAATGGAATTTCCTATTTACCAGATGCTGAAAATTGCTGAGGTGAAAATCTACTGGGAATGGACAGGGCATAAGAATGCAGAAAGGCAAACAGACCCATGTAGAAAGCTCAGGAACCTCCTGACAGGGATAGAGTGATAACTGTCATCCCCAGACCCACGGGCAGCAGGAATGGAGCAGCACTGATCAGTCAGAACCCCTTTTTCCTGATCAAAGTAAACTTTAACAGACTAGGGAGTGGGGCTTTAAAATGAAAGGGGATTACATAGGAATCGCTGGTCACTTCTTAAAATTACAAAGTTGGGGTTCCATTCCTATTACATTGTCCTAAGTTTTCTAGCACATTGTTTTCTACAGCTACTGGTGTGTAATTACATGTTTCACAAAGTGGCCCAGTTACAGGAAGCCATGACTAAATGTTCCTACCAAATTAGCCTCTTGTGTATTAGTCACTCTTTTCATACAGGAAAAATGGAGCTTGACTCTTTTCCCATGTTTACACCCATTTTAAATTGATGTAAGTCTAGCATCTCACTGCATCTACATGTGACCTACCTTTGCAAGTGGGACAAGACTCCGGTCTGCTGTTTTAATTAACTTTTCAAGGTACATATTTTCTTCCAAATATTAACGATATGCAGAACCCAAAAAATTACTAAGTTATTTTCATAATGCCATATTTCAAAAGAATGAATGATTTCACTGATGTAAGCACAGGAATAAACTTTGCCTATTTACCATTATGCAGTAAATGAATGCAGGACTATGAGGCAACTTTTATGTATATTTTTATGTACATAGCATTACAGGTGTGCATTGACACTGACATTCTGTAACTAATAAAACTTTTCTTATGACCACAGAGAAGACAGAAAGAAAAAAAAAGGCCAATAAAATATTTTGCCTCCCTCCCCAGCCCGGTCCAATCCCCACAAAGAGACTAAGAGGGGTTGGATGGAGAACCTTATTCAAATAGGTTAGGATACCTACTGTTTTGTTATGTATGGTTGACTCCTATTATAGAATTGCCATAAAACCTGTCAGCTGAATATATACTAGCTATAAAAATTTCTCCATTATAGTGACATCATTAATTTTATTTGGAGGAATAATACTGACCTCACCTGTGTATGAGAATTTTCCTTCTTGCATAGGAGTAGATAGAACTGAACCATGCACACAGAAGACAGAGACCGTTGTGCTATTTTGTGTCTGCACAGCACAGTGGAGTCATTACCATTTTGCAAAATGTCAGCAGCCTGCATGAAATTTCTCTTTTCCCCTCACAGTAAAATGATAGCAGATTTGCACCACCAGATTACATCTTTCCATTAGAGTAGACATTGAAATTTTTACTCAGCTATTATCTTTCCATATTCAAGATACTAATTGGTCAGGCTGACTGGAAAAAATCTAATGCCATAGGACTTTTTGAATGACAGCAGAGTAGACTGAACTATCATTATGACACTGCAGTATCAGGACATTTTAAAAACCGCTTATGTTAATCAGTTCTCTCAGTGAAGGAGGAAAATATGCAAAGGACTATTAACTAAAATCACCTGTAAAGGGTTTATACTCACAGTTGATACTGTTCCCAAATGACTCGCGGAGCTGAGCATCACCCCTTACCGATATCCACAACCTAACTCTGGGCTCCCTCTCATTTCATAGGGAGATAACGGTTTTCAGTGCTCCTCCTCTTCTAGCACCACTGGGATTTCACTTCATCCTATTTCAGAATAAATGAAGTTCATTAACGTAACAACTTGTGCTGTGACTTCAGATTAAAGAAGCACCCAGAAAAACACTATAGCTTAAACAGAAAGATAAGTATGACTAGAAAAATAATACTTCCTCCTGACTGCTCTCTCTTCCTAAGATAGTGATTCTGTTTGAGCAAGTTACCTATTTGAATATATGAATATAGGAGAGGGACAGTTGGCCTTCTGCGCATATAAATTGACTCGTTGAGCAAGAAATGTTTCAAAGACCTTGATTGCAAGTCTTTGTTTATTGAGAATAAGCAATCAATCAGTCAGAGCCCATAACAAGACCTTGTTCAAACAATGGATAATGATGAGTGCCTCAGTCACACAGCTGAGATTGGACAAGTAAGCCTTACATTACCAGCAAAAAAGGCAAAGTCAACAGCATAAAAGTCACAGAATAAGAGAGTTCAGGGAGGTCTCAAGCACAGGAATGTTAACATACGTTCAAATGGACAGGGGGCTTTCTTGAGATTTCTCTTAAATAAAATGTTTGTTATTTAAAGCTATCAAAATTCGCCTTGGAAACTAGATTAAATAAATCCCCCACATCTGAAATCTCTATGACTTGAGGCCCACTTCTGTTAAATTAATTTTCATGAGATTAAAAGTATCAAGATTATTTTTTCTTCCTGTATGTATTTGTGTATATTTTCCAGATTTCATTTACAGTAATCGCCCCTGTTTATAAGCTTCACTGAAAGCAGGCCAAATGTGAACAGCAGCACAGAAGAGAAACCATCCACATTATTAAGAAAAAGTTAATGGAAAATCTAGTGCAAAACAAGAACTAATTATTTTTGAAATATATCTCTTCCTATTTCTCTTTCTAGCAGTTTCTCAAATACGCCTTTCTGTATTTCAAATGAAAATGCAAGAACTCCCAAATTTTGCAGCCGGCAGACCCTAACAGTCTTCTGATTACCTGCTGATGGATGAATGTGCACTATTTACACAGGAATGGGGGGGATGTCTGGTGAGAGAAGAGAGACCAGATATGCAGAATGATTTCACATCCTTGCATTAATGAACAGTAACAAGGTGAGAAAGTAATTTGCTTCATCAGCCTGCAAAGTACATTTGAAAGCAGAACTTGGTTTAACAAAAAATTTATGGGTCTGCTTTACTTGCCACTGACTGCAAATCCTAGCACATGTAGTCTTCATTGTCCCTTATTTTCCGGGAAGGTAGTGGAAATCTTCAGATTAGCAGAGCTATTTGTGTGTGTGTGACAGAGTTTACAAGACCATAAGGCCATGTCAGCCATGGTGTAAAACATCATTTGATAACCCAGGCTGTTACTGCTGACCATTTCTGCACTGCATTCCAACAGCCCAGTCGTCAAACTTTTAGCTGGTCATGGAAGTTAATTTTCCTTGAGCTCTTGCAGAACTTCTGTGTTCAAAATTTCCCTGTTATGTGGTTGCCGAAATTCATGCATTTATCTTATTTATATTTAAAAAAAAAAAAAAAAAAAAAAGAGTAAATCAAGAACTTAGTTGTTGCCAATGGACAGGTTTTTTAAGACAATATAGTACATTTTCAGGTTTTGGTAACTAAGCATTCATGCAGCTACACAAACAGAGGACATTACATCTCCATAAATAAGTATCAGTCTTATCTGATTTATTTCCACATGCACAGGAGAGACAAATGCTGGAAATGGAAGTCTGAGGGATATTTCACAGTGGACAGAACCAGGATACACTTCCTTCGCCTGTGCTGCACTTGGACAAGGGGCCTCCAAGCCCTCAGCCTCTGTTGTGTCTATGAAACATTCATTTTGCAAAGGTAGAAAGGAACTAAATTACACACTGACCACTGTATTCAACTGCTGCTTTTGCCCAAGAGGGAAAACACTCTGCTGAATTTTAAATGAAGTGCATTTGGTAGACTTTCAGAGTATGAACTGTTTGATGCCCACTGCACCCCAGGGGATGCAGAAAGGCAACAGGTTTTTGGCTGTTTGAGATTTCTGGGGGTGAAGGGCAAAAGCAATGAAGACTGACTTTGTGCTTTGCTAAGTCTCTTCCATTCAGAAAAAAATATATATACATAAGGAAGTTACTGCTTATGATAAAGTCTATGAAAGTTATTGTTAACTGTATACTGACATTTAGTTGTTTCGAAGCATTCTATAGATTGAAAGACAGAAATATACACATGCAAACAATTCCTATTTACCCAAGCACTAAGGACACACATCTTGTCCTAAGATAATTTTTTTAAGGAGACTTCTTTATTCTAAGATTTTGTTGTTATTATTCTAAGCAATTAGACTAATTTTGGTGAGATACTATTAATCTGATCCATAACCAACTCTCCAGGAATTTTCCACAGTGATAGAGGAAAACTGGCTAAAATATTTTCAGCCCTCTTCTCTTCTAGCTGGTTATAGGGCTTCCCCAAGGGATTAGCATGACACACTCTAGCAAGCTGGTGACCTACAGCATGGTACATGAAAATGTGGCTAGACTGAGAGGGTTCAACAGTTCAAAGTCTGCATGGGGGGTAGTTAGGGGTAGTGTTCCTGAGAAGCCAATATGGGGGCTGACACTATTTAGTATCTTCATCAGTGAGCACGGATGAAGGAATGGGAAGGCTCACAGATAATGCAAGGCTAAGGGGAAGAGTTTCTACCCTGAGGAGCAGCACTGCCATGCAGAAGGACTCAACAGACTGGAGGGATGGACAGACAGGAAACACACAAAGTTCAGCACAGACAAATGCCCAGCCCTGCCCTGGGGATGGAAATGCCCCTTGCTGCAGTACAAGCTGGGGACAGACCGCCTGGCTTGTAGCTTTGCAGAAGGGGCCTGGGCAATGGGTGCAGGATAGTGGCATACACTGCTGCAGTAGCAGAAGAGCATAGCCAGAGGAACAGGGGGAATACTGCTCCTCAGCACCTGTGAGGCTGCATCTGTGTCCAGCTTGAGGCTTGCCAATAGATGAGATATATTAAAAAACTGGAAAGAGTCCAGAGAAAGGCCATTTAGCTGGGGGCTGGAGCAGATCAAATCCAAGGAGAGGCTGGTGGAACATTTGTTCAGCCTGGAGAACAGAAGAGTATAGGGGAACCTAATTGTAGCCCTTTGCTACAGGAAGAGAAATTCTTATGAGGGTGTAGCCAAAGTCTCTGAGGTGCTCAGCAAGAGGCAACAGACACAAGTTGCAGCAAGACAAGCTCTAATTGGACATAATAGGAAAACAATTAAAACTGAGAGTGATTAAGCATTGAGAGGTTGTTCAGGGACATGGTGGAATCTCTGACCGGGAGATTTTCAAAACGTGACTGGACAAGATCTTCAGTAACCTGATTTAAATCTGAAGTCATTCTTGCTTTCAGTTGGACTAGATGACCTCTGGAGCCTCCTTCCAACTTGTGTTTTTGACCCACATTTGTCCTTATGGGTACAGCCATATCAAAAGTATAGAGAGAGACTGTGGTCTCTGTCACGTCAAATGAAAGTACAAGAGCCTTCAGGAGAATGGGCGCCGCAGCAGCATGCAGCAACACTTTTGGAGGACCAGCTGGGCTAGTGCACTTCGCTATATGCACTCTCTGCTGCTGTATCTGAAAAGTACTGAACGTTGTTGGAGTTTGTGTAGAACCCAGAAGAGTATATGATGTGCAGAGGAGAAGAGAGCCAGAGCAACAAAGCAGCTTGCTCAGGAGACCTGCATTCTTATACCCTGCCCTGCCGTTACAAGCTTCATTCAATAAACTCACTGAATCTCCCTGAAGCCACAAGGAGATGACCTTCACATTTACTCAGAATGCAGCCCAGTGAGATCCAAGTCCTTTGGACAGCTTTATAAGATAAATATTTATTAATTTGAGTTACTATAATAGTGTGAGTGTTTACTGTCTGTGAGAATTGCTTCCTTTTGGTCTCCTCCCTGCAATTTTCTACAGCTGGAAGTTGTTCTTTCCTTCATATTGCCTGACTGCCCTCTGAACTCTCTCTCACCTCTCTCCATCCTTCCTGTGCAACTGGCATTAGACTCTAATCTCAGTTCACTTTTCCACTCTGCTACTACTTCATCCACTCCCTTCTCTGCACGGCTAGCCTGGGAAAACGCTCACTTGCCATCTCCATGAATTTCATATTGTCACTCCTATCATTCCTGCTACCACTTTCTGCATTGCTTTGCTTTGTTTGGAGACTCATGGGAATGGGTGTGTTGAATAAAATTTATAGCTTATGGTAACAGGAACTTTAGAACAGCACTCCGAATATCTGGGGTTAGGTGAGTGCAAACCACAGGAATTCACAGGACCAGGCAAGAATCCATGAAGAAGTAAAAGTAGGGAGATATAATTGTATTTCCAAACAAGCCATCCATTCTTTGAGTCTGACCCTCTGCAGTCCCTCCTCTGGTGCATGGCAGCACCAAACAGCAGTGGGGCACACTGGCTTGCAAAGCAAGGAAGATCTCCCTTCTGCAAGCTGCAGCAGGACACTGACACATGATAGTTCTCTCATCTTTCCCATATTGTATGTTCCTCTAACACACAATCAAACATCGCTCTCTTTGAGGATTTTGTTATGGTTTTTAAGGAAAAAGAAAGAAACTATAGCTGATTCCTCAACACCAAATCTGTGGAACTGCCTTTTTATTAACCAGAAGATAAATCAAGCAGTTCTGTGAGTGCCCAGATTAATGCAGCCTGGTGGATTAGAGCACCACAGCTGTGACTGACATTGTGTGTTGGGGTAGGCACGAGCTGCAGCTCAAGCTTTCTGCATGATGGAGACAATCATAATTTTTCTCTTTGATTCTCCTGGTGTTCCATGAGAAGTGAGGTTACCTTGCAGTGTGCTAAGACACAACTACAGTCTGTCCCTTTCCTCTCCCTACCCGCTTAGTTTCACAAAACTTGTAGAACATTATTTGGTTTTCACAATTTTACTCTCTGGCCAAACTCGGGTGAGATCAGCTACTTCTTCAGGGACCACTGGAGGAGCACACCCAGATATAAGTGCATGTGGGGTACACACATACAGAGGATGAATACATAAGCCTCATCTTAGGAAGTCTGGCTAAACAAATGATAACAAAGAGATGGAGCAGAGAGGTATATTTAGTAGTCAAACAGGTTTTTTGTTTGGGTGGGTTTTTTTATGAACAAATAGGTTTAGGACACTTCATTCTACTTGCTTTTGGGCAGTAGGACATTTTCAACACTAATACTTTTACTCATTTTTTTCTACCACTCTACAGCGTATGTAGGTAGCTACCAAAGCTCAGGCACTTCCCATTTCAACTCTAGATTTCCAGTGAAGATGGCAATACAAACATGGAAGCATTTAAAAAACGCTTTATACAGACTATGAATGTAATCAATTGTAATTTGCACCTATCAGCCTGTCGGTTCATATAATGACAGCAACCTTTGAGCAATAAACCTCTAAAAACATCCATCTTGTAGGTTTTGAAATAAATACAACAGGATGTTAATAAACTCCAGGAAAAAATCATGCTCCTAACTCATACACATGTTCACAGTTGTATTTTTAGGTTATATATAATAGACAGCAATCTTTGTTTGGAAGCCAACACACACTTCCCCAGTGAACTGCAGGATACACATAAACAATCAGGGCTGGGAAAAGGTCATCCCACGGCTAGAGCTGGGGTTAGCAACAGCACCGGGCAAACCAATTGTTCAGAAAACCTTAAGCAAAGCAAATTAAGCTAAGTGTGATGCGACTGACTGTGCTGAAAGCTGAGAAGACTTAATCTCAGGGATGAGCAAACCTTGAACTCTATCATTCAACAAATTTTATTAAGAATCAACAAGTAGTGAGAGAAGCTACACAGTTAAGCTATAGCTTAAGGGAAAAAGAATGCAAAAACAAGATGAGGAGCATCTAATAAGGTCCAAGGACCACCAGCTGAGGTCACAAGAATCAATAATTAAGAGCTTGGTCCCAAGGTCTCCTTATTGCTGCAGTGGAGAAGGTATTAATGGTATATATTGACTTGCAATTAGGGATTCCTGAAAATATTTCCCTTTTAACTCTTGCAACATAAAATTTTGTTAACAGCAAAAAAATAATATATTGGTAAACTGTGTCTGTTTCCAATCAGGAAAAAAAAAAAAGATTCCACTTGTCCGAAAGCTAAATTTTTGTATCTGAAAACTGAGTTATTTTCACTCCAATGCACTTGGGCACTATATTGTGGTTGTGTCAAGATCTCATTTGCTTTGTTGGGCCAGGATCCCTAGACAGATTTACTTTCACTATACCTAACGCCTAGGGACTCCCATGATGCAAGCAAGAATCTCTGCCTGAAAGTGGGAATTGTCTCATGGAAAACACAGGTATTTCCATAAAGAAAAAAAACCCTCACACCAGCCCACAAACTGTGCACAGACCATATAGTATGCTAAGAGTCCCTGCTAGTTGGGAGGAAAGGTGGCAGAGGAGAAAGCAGGAGGTTCAGAGGTGTTATACACTTTGCAACTTATTGTATGCTTTAAACACAGCTTCACGACACTAATTAGGAAGCTAAGCCCCATGATTTCCTGATAGATTCCTAAATATCTTAGAAAATCCCTCAGGGAGAACAGCAAAATGCAGGAACTCCACAACTGGACTGTAACTAAACAGACTGAGTTTTGAATCTCACTCCAATCTGTCCACAAAGTCTGCTTTCTATCTGAAATTTCTTCTGTATGTTCCATATCAAGGAAATCTATTTGCTTGTTTGTTTTTCTTCTCTCTCAAAAGTTTCCTGTAAACCAGATAAGGCATCTTTCTGTAAATTCTGAAGGCATTTTAAATTAATACTGCATACTTAATCTTGTCTTAACATGCTTATTGGGGTTTGGGTTTGGGTTTTTTTTTTTGGTCTGGGAACTATATTTGATGGGATGCAGCAGTTGTACCATCATACTGATTAACTGATGCTCACTGTTACAGGAATATTATGAAACCTAACTGAGTTTGCAGAAATCTTTTCAGAATCTTAAATAAAAGCTGTTTCAGTTTAAGAAACAGTTATTAGGAGTATAAAATGGAAGAACATGTGATTCTATGATATACAGGAAAACTACCAAACAGATCTATGCAAATCTTAGCTAGATGAACACCCATTTGTAGCTCCTGTAACAGAGTTAGAATAGTTGAATACCATGTGCTAGAGCCTGATCTCATTTACTAAACTGCACTGATGGAAGCTGTGTCACTCCTGATTTACACCAACATAAACAAATCAGAATCAAACCACGCAAGAGCCCTAGGGGTATGCTTAGAATGAGAAGAAAAGGAAAGAGCTCCCCACTAGACCAACCCACCAGCTGAGGGGAATTCCTAGTTTGAAGTACTTGCTATATGATAATTGCCAGTTCTCTGGCAAAACTGCCACTTGGTGCGTACAAATCCTTACAGTCATGAAGAAGAATATTTCTCTTCTATAGAGGATAGATAAGCTCAGTGTTTGGGAGGGGCAATGTCTAGTCGTGGTCAGAAAAAGTGATCTGGTAAAAACAAAACAAATTCCTCCTTCCTTATCAATCAGATTAATTTCCTGTATGCCTGAAACAAATCTGCTTATTTTATTGACAGAAGGCTTTTTTTTTAAGTTACCTGCAAGATGGTGGTTCTTTTGAGCCAAATCTGAAGCACAAGATGAATCCTTTCTTACATCCCCAGCAACAGTCGGTGAAGCTTCACTTGCAACCCACACAGCAGCTGCAGGAGTTGTGATGGAATTACAGCACGGCTGGATGTGAAGAACACAATTGCACTTTAAGGTGCACTCGCAGATCTTGAACAAAAATTTTCAGTCTGCACATCTGATGGAAAGGTCACTCAGAAACAGACCTGTATGTCAGCAACATACTTTCTCGGGTAACTTCAAAGCATATTCAGTGTCATGCAGGACAGAAGCTATTGAGGAACTGTGAAGAACAGTAAGCCCAAATGGGGGATGTTTGCAAGGAGGCTTACAGCCCACACAGGTCCAGCTGGTTCCTGGGCTGTTGTTTGACACAGATCCCATCTTAACAATCTGCAATTCTGAAGTGAGTATTTACTTGGTTCTTGTCACCTGTAGCAATTACCTGCTTCACATTACAACATTGCATACAAAGACTCTCCCTCTACAGTTATTCTAGCCTTACGCTCCAGAACTCCATTTTGGGGCTGAGACTACATTGCATACTACAAACATCCATATCAAAACATATCCACAATGACTTGTCCAAAAAGGGCACCACAAAGCTGGGGAAAAGCCAAGTATTAAAGCTGGATCTGCAAGGATCTGTTCAAGTATCCATATTACAGGGCCATTATACCTCTTCAAAGACTGCCAAAAAATTGAGACTGTATTTCAGATGCCTGGCGACTGTTGTATAGGTGGATATAATACTGCCCTTTACAATGCATTTTTTCCCTTTATCTCTGCATGTGGCAGAGAAAGGCATTTACTAATTCTGCCTATTGCACCTGCAACAATGACTTAGATTCCTCTGCCAGCAAAGTAACCAGCAGGGAGGAATTCTGGAAAAACAAGGGAATGCCAGGAGCAGAGACCAAGTGATCGGACTAAAACCAAGGCAGGATTCCCTACTTGCTGTAATTTTATTCTCTCTGAGTTAAAAGGAAACTGTTTTTTCTTTATCTCTCCATTTTTATTTTTCTAATGCAGTAATTTAAGGTGTGGTGCATTAGACACTCACTTAAAAACCCCTGAAACAGAAATGGAATAATCAACAAACAAGCAGTTCCAGAACTGAGCTGAGTATCTAGAGGCAAGAACTCCAGATTATTCTCTTTGGGTTACAAAGTAAGATTTCCAATTCTTTCAGCTTTTGGGTATTCTTGTTTCTTTTTTCCTAAAACTTCCCCAGGTTGTCATTAGCGCCACTGAACTGGGAATACAACTGAATATAATATTCTTGAAATGAAAATACAAATGCTAGATATAGGGTCTATTCTCCTGCTTACATGAAGACCATGTCAGTCCTGTTTGCCAAGGAATTATTCTAGGATTTATCATCAGCCAGCATCTCCCTTAGCTGTTGTCAGAGCGACTGTTTCTGGGACAATCTCTCCTCTGGTAACTTTGGCTTCTATTCTTTCTTCCAAGATGAAATTGCCTGTTTCCAACTTTTTGATACCTGTATGTATCACTTCTGTTTCTTGCTTGGTATTTTCCTAGTCTTTGAGCAACCTGCAAACTTTGTGATAATTTATTTTTTTTCCTTTGGAATATATGAAAAAATATAAACAGAATGGGGCAGGAGTTAATCCCTGCAAGAGCACAATACCAGCATCTTTGCCTGGTAAGGATGTCACACAGTTACAATTTGAAACAATATGTTCAATCATAATAATTTTGTACTTTTCTCCTTTCTTCATCAAAATGGCATCAGGTACTAAGCAACACTCCCTTCAGAAATCTATTAGTCAAAATTGTAATCTATTAAAAATAAAAATATTTTGAGAGAATTTCCAGGCTGCTAATCCATGTTGACTACATTAACTGCATTATTTCCCCTGTTTATTTGTTAACTGATGCACTCTAATGAATTCATCTGGTATTGAATTCAGGCATTAAGTAACCTAGATTTCTAAACACTGAGAAATGGTAGTTAAATGTCATTTTAAAATATTTTAAATCTTGCAATCCTTTCAAACTTTGCCAGTAGACTAAAACACATTGTTGTTAATGACTGAAAAACCTCCTCAGCCTCATCTTTTTAAAATCTCAGAGATATATCATGGGTTCATAAAAACAAAACTCAGTAACTACTCTCCCTCAATATCTCCCAAATTAATACGAAAATTGAAAGTATTTTTAATCATGAGATTATATTAATTCATTAACCCACTTTTTCACCCATATGGACAAATACATTTTTTCTCTCCTGTGTCACTTTTCTGTCAGTGGTAACTATACCATCTCACCTAATAATAGACAATATTTTTTAGGATTCTTTTTGTTATGTAAGTGAAAAGCTTTCTTGCAGTCCTTAAATGTACCAGCCACTGACATTTCTTTTCTGATTTTTGCCTCCCTTTTCAGTTTTCTAGAACTGTAAATGTCTATTCTGCATTCATTGGTATTGGCTTCTTCTTTAGTAACTATTACTCTTTTTAAAGCTGTATAGGTACTTTCATGCTGTTCTCTACATGTGGGGGTTTTTTGTTTCTTTTTAAGACACAATCTTCTTTCTAAGCTATAAAAATGGCTTTTGGGGGCTCTCAGAATTTTCTTAAATCCTTCAGTTCTCTTCTTCATTAGCTGATTAGTGGCCCTTTTTACACATGACAAATATGCATAAGGGCATGTCACAGTGTGTATGTTTCTACTTATTTAACATACATATGTAAATACAGCAGCAAAATGTTATTCTTTTCTCATACAATAAAGGCAGCTGTCTCAATCACATCAACTTAAAAAAACCCCACTGATTATGCGACATCATCATTCCCTCTAATTTTTAGAGTAAGGTCTAATACAAGATTTTTCTATTGAGGGTACAATATCTTTTCCACTTGGAAATAACAATTTTAAAGTGTTTTGAAAATCCAGATATTTTACTTTTATATTGTGTTATTTCCAACACATTGCTCACACTGAAGTCTGCAAGGATAACACAATATATTTTCCATTATTAAAAAGTACTCATTAGGGACAGTACTTTGGGGTTTTTGTTGCTGCCACAGTAGATGACAACTAAATTCTTTGTCATGTTTTTGTCTTTTAAGACCCTGACCAGCAAACACCTAAGATTACCAGCTTTGAATTGTCTGTCACTTGCAGACTTCTTTTCCTTTGACATACAATGCTAATCCTTGGGGGGTTTTGCTCAACTGGTCCTTCCTTTGTTTTAATAATAAATTTTAACTCTCTCCATCATGCTTATTTCCATCTTGCGTATAATGAGATGGAAAACAGCTGAAGTCTGTGGCTTCTTCTTACCACAGAAGGTGAGAAAACATTGCATGAACACCCCCTCCTGTTTGTTCAGTACATTTCTGCTCATCACCTTCTGTCTCCTGCTGTATACGATGGTACCCACTTCTCCTGCCTGGGGTGATTAATAGCTGACTACTTTCATCCTGGTTTTCATTTTCTTTGGTTCCTCAGCAGCCAGATCCCTTCTTCAAAGATCCGCAGAAGTGCTGCCACTCGTAGCAAGAACTCCAAGAACTCCTAATGTTCTCTGATATGCCACGCTACATTAATTATCCTTTTGTTTAATTTCCCTGCCCTTTACCTGCTAGACCCACATACTGATGTGTTTGAACAAAAGTGGCAGCAAAAAAGGGACAGATTTGTATCTTACTCCTTTCTAATTTGTCACAATTCTCATACTTTCGACTTTTTGGTCTTTGTGGAGTTCTGTTTTGTTAAAGACAATTTTTGTCAACACATATATTCAGAGAAGGCCCAACATCTTCCTTACATATCTTCCTTACTGTCCACAACAATCTGTCTTTGTATCTAAGACATGATATTACATGGCTGTGATTAGACTTGCACAGCTGCAAATGTATTTGCTTAAACCGATTTATTCCTGATATTACATAAATGTCAGAGCAGTAAGCCCCATAATTTCATAGCATAGCAACTCTCTTTTTAGCTAAAATAGGGGGTTATTATTATTTTGTAAAAATAAGATACTTTCATTCAGACCTAGATAGGAATCTCCCCTCCCTCCTCAAGACAACTATGAAAATGATATTGTAAATCTCCTATGGAGAAGAGACTTGGACAAATCAATAATTTATGTTACGATTTTGAAAGATTTTCACCTTGAGGAAGTTCCAGCCCTATCCAATTCTGTAGATCTTGTTTGAAAATGTTTTCCATTACTAATCAAGAGAACCCTTTTCTTTTTCTTTTTATTTATACAAGACTCCTTTGATTTCCAGTGTATGACACTTCAGAATGAAAATGGTGTCTGCATTAATTAAAAACAGAGATGAGGACTCTTACTTTCCTTCCCCCTCACTTAAAATCCAAGTAAAAAGCTGGCAGGCAACACTCAGCATGTAGTGCTCTACTTCCAATCATGAACCCCTTTTATAGATTTCTGTCATTTTAGCTACTCCTGGCTAAAATCACTGGTTATAACAGTGAGTTGGAAAGAAAAATGAACAGACAGTTAAGAGCAAAACAGGGGATAGGTACACATGGCAATTAAATAAGCTTTCTACAAACCTCAGGCAGAGAGTATAGAATCATAGAATCGTTAAGGTTGGAAAAGACCTTTAAGATCGCCAAGTCTAACTGTTAACCCAGCACTGCCAAGTCCATCACTAAACCATGCCCCTAAACACCGCATCTTTTAAATACCTCCAGGGATGGTGACTCAACCACTTCCCTGGGCAACCTGTTCCAATGCTTGACCACCCTTTTGGTGAGGAAATTTTTCCTAATAACCAATCTAAACTTCCCCTGGCACAACTCCTAAACAAGACCCTGGAAGTGCAAGGTTCATGCTGTGGCCTTTGGGGGAGAAAATCTTAATAAGTTTATGCCCAACCATTTCTTTTGACCTCCAGAGCTTTGTCAAGTGTAGACTGCCATGTCAACAACTCACTTCCCAAAATCTCCCATTGTTTCCACAAATCTTCATTATGACTTGTAACAGCATGTTCAAACTGCTTGCTTGCTACCTTCCAAAGGATCTCCCAGGGATAAGATTATTACTGGTTACCTTTTCTTATGCGTTGCACCATAAGTCAAAACCACTCAAAGTGAGGCACCATGCCTAGGTATGCCCACATAAAGCACATACACAAAAGCTCCTGGAATGGTATAACCAATATAAGGGCTGGGACAAGTCTCCTGGTCAAAGTCCCACATTTCCATCTCAGCCACTGCATGCAGCTGTGACATTTCTGAACCCTACCTAGAGACAGAAGATGACATTCAGGCCTTCTGGAAGTTCTAGAACTTGTGTCTGACTGCTGTATGCCAAGTAAAATTATTCCTTACCTCTTTATAGCAAACCACATCTAAGATGTGCCAAAGAGCTATGAAATCTGGCAGAATAGGAAATATGAAAAAAAAAGCAATCAAGGGAAGAGTTCTTTGGGCTGGGATTGGGTTAGCACTGACTTTCAGCTTCAGTAGATTTAGCATTTGTTTACAATAAAGCACCATACTGCATAATTTTTACAGATTTGTGGGATGAAATCAACTGCTTTGTGCAGATATTTGCCTATCATTCCAAACACCTTTTCTACCAATTCACTGTTAACACCATGAAAAAAAACATGAGCTACATGATGCTGGAAATATTCATCTATTTTGGTTCACGATCTGAAGAAATAAACCCATGCTGTATTGAAAGGAAAAAAAAAAAACCACCACAAAACCACAAAAAAAAGAACCAAAAAAAACCCCACAAACCAAACCCCACCTCATTTAACTTTCCCAAACTTCCCAAGTCTTGATAAAGCTTTATGTTGTGGTCTCACATTCCTAACGTAACAGGACATCACATCAAGCAGGACACAGATCTAAAACAAACTCCAGAAACACAACTTTTGATCGAAACAGAAAGCATGGTTTTATTTAAATATTTTCTTTTTCATGCACAATTAAAAACAACACAAGTAATGAATTAACAGGTAAAATGACAAATAACTTCATGGTCTTTAGTCAATTTTAAGATTATTTAACCATTATCTCAAGGTGAAAAATAATAACCATTGGGTTTTTAATAACATAAAAAATTGATCAAAACTCCCAGTACAAATCAAGAGTTATACTGGGAAAGGAAACTCTAAAACCTCTAAAGATTCAGAAGTGTAGTCTGGGAACGATATAGCTCAGAATCTCTCCTGACTTATAGTCCTACTTACTCCCTCCCATTTCTCATACTAGATTTTTTCCTTTTTCCTTACCTCCCCTCACCCCTACAAAGCAGCTCAGATACCCACTTATCTACACAGCATTCATGGAGGCAACTCTGTGACTAAGACAAACTGATGAATATGTAACATGACCTTAAAAAATGCATGTGAATTATGCAAAGGCATCAACTTAATGAGTACTTTTATTTTGTCCTTTATCACATTGAGGGGTCAGTTTATCTAATAAAAAGCATCAGATTAAATCACTTGTATTCTGCAACCTAGATAACTTATCTGGTTAAAGAAGGATAATTATATGAAATTAATCAAAGGACTAAAATTCTTCTGCCACAGGATAGGATGGGATGTGCCATGGCACAGGGCATCGAGGACATTTTGGTATGCCATCAGAGGTCTCAAAAATGTGACAGAAGTAATTAACTTCTGTCTTAGCAGTCAGAAATAAGAAACCTTTTAAGAATCTTTATTGTGTTTAGAAGATTTTCATAACTGTTATTCATTTTGGTTTCTGGAACAGAAGGGATGATGTCAATATTTTGCAGAATGTAAAACCAAAAAATATGACATCATTTATCATGCCTTGTTATTTCACCTACCTGCTCGTTATCATAAAAGTGGGGTTTGTGCAGACTCTTTAAGGGCGAGAGATGAGCTTTTATTTGTGCAGTGGTTCATTATGATTATTCATATAGGAAACTACAGGTATCTTAGAAATACTCAGAAACCTCACAGATTGCTGCCTTTGTGTAGTGCCTATGAGTGCAACTATTAACTTTAAAAATAAATAAATAGACAAAAACAAAATAAACAAGGAACGATAGCCAATTCCAGTCAGCCTGGCAAGATAGACAATACCATGTAGGTTGGGCAGGTATCTCAAAATGTCATCATTTGCAAACATTAGATTGCAGAAGCAATAGTCAGTGTAAAATCTGACATTAATTACCTTTGCATGAAAGTGTTCAAATAATTTTGAATTAACACATTCCTAATAATTCCCAGCCATGTTTGTTTGGAAACAATTAAACAAAATTGGTTTAAAAAAATAATCTGTTGATGCATTTTCTCCATCTCTACCAACTAATAATTCAACTCTAGAAGTTTCACTGCTCTTTTTATAATGTATGCTTTTTTTTTCACCTGGGTCATTTCTTACCCATGTGAAAGTTCTAGCTCACTTTTCGCCTTCAACAGTTTGAAAACTTTAGAGAAATCATTAATATTAAGAAGAATGCAAAAGACGATAGTTTTCTCATCTTGTCTTTGTTTCTCTTTTCCTCTGGGCCACATAAGGATGTTCAAGTCAGCAGAGACAGTGTTGCTCTTTAAAAAAAACTGCTGATTTAATATTTAGTAGGTGATGGATTCCACCTCAACAATCAGACTCAGGAATAAAAATAGTCTGAATCCCACTCAGTACCATGCACAAATCCATAGATAGAAACCCAAAGTATTGTAGAGCACATTTCCTGCTCAGTGAGCTAGAGACAAGCTGCTGTGATTCCCTATATATACACATATATTCTGAGCTGATGCCTGTCAAACCAGCCCCTGGTTAAGTGGCAAGCATAATATAGCTTCCTTTCCCTAGAGGTAACTGTCCTCATTACTGAAGCGAATGAACCCCTAGGTGTATAATAGAATATTCTTTAAAATATTCATCATATGACAGCTGATATTTCAGCCATATTTGGCTGGAATGCTACATTTTGGGGAATTTAGGACTCCATAGTCAATTAACCTAGTATTTTACTCACCATCTTTTTTTTTTTTTTTATCATAAATCATTAAACATTTATGCTAGTATGTAACTTGTTACTCTCCTACTCAGGGCTCAGCAAGACGTGCAGAAAAGGGTTTCTCTACTGCAGCCATGTCCATTAAAACATCTGGACTAGCAAGGCTGAAACTTTCCACTTCCACTCAGACAGAAAACACCAGCTCCTCCAAGGTGAGTCACATCACCCAGCATGGCTCTGTTTCCCTCACACTTCTCAGAATCAACAGTGCAGGCTGTGAAAACCTCCCCCTGCCAGCAGGTCTCAGGAAGACCATGGGCGGGTAGGGGGGAATAAAAACGGGGGACAGAATACTTCTCCAGGGATCAGAACAAAGAAGCTGTGTGGGGAGAGAAAAAGAGACAAACACAGCGGTGGGTTACTCAGCCTAAACATTTCCATCCTTAAACACCAAACAATACTTTTCTTTTTCTGTCTCTATCCTTACTTCTTTCTTCAAAAAACACTGCCCTTTTCCCTGCCTCCCCACTCCCATTTGATTCCCTACCTGTTCTTAATTACAGCCACAAACTCCACCAGGTCCTATTCCACCTGCCCTTCCACTGTCCCCCCGCCCAGCACAAGCACCTGCTGCCTCTTTGGTTTAACCTGTCACAACCCTCCCCAGTCCCAGTTCCACGCGTGGCACATCAGGCCAGCACACAACCAGCCCCACCAGCACAGAGGGAGGCTGTCACAGACACGCAAGGCTGTGCGGGAAGTTTATACAGCGCTCGCTCGCACTCTGCAAGCCTTCCTGACACCAACACGGTGCACCTGTATTATTTTTAAGAGATTTCTCATGTGATTAGGACTGTCTCTCCATTCCCACATCCTACTCAAATACTGGTGGCAAAAAAATCATCCTTACTCTCATCAGGACTTGTCATCAGAATCCCTCTTTAGTTTTAGTCATTTGCTTAGCCTTAATCTACTGAGCTCATTATGCTGGTCTAATTAAAATTGTTTGCTGATGAATATTGTCAGTAATGTTACAGTTGGCTAAATTAACAGTGGCTTAGCCTTAGCTTTTTTTATCAGCTTAACTATGAAGCACTGATTGATGAGCATTTAAAAGCAGGAATTCCTTTCTTCAGGTCAAATGCATTAAAGGAAAAGCTGGAGATTTGAATGTGATACATCAACAAGTATTACCAAAGAAAGTCTGATATAATTGTGCAGGAGGCAAACCAAATGCACCTCTCCACAACTTCTCTGCAAGCTAGGTCGCAACAACAAAGATGCATTTGGCCCAGACTGTTAAAACAGCAGGAGCAGAGCTTGCTTTTGCTCTAAAACTGCTGTTATAAGCAAAATATCTTGTGGTCTGACTCTTATTTACTTTTTTGGCATAAATAGAATATTTCTAGACCACAAGTATTCCTACAGACAAAAATTAATTGCAGTATTCATCACCATATATGTCTAAATGATAGGGATGCTGGAGTGTTTTACAGTGAAAACACATCCAATTTTAATGAAGTTCAAAAGAAGAAATGTTTATTTATGGATTAAAGTACACAAAGATCTGCTGCTCACACTTTCTGAAATACTGACAGCTTCTTTTTTTTTTTTGTTTGTTTGGGTTTGTTTTTTTTTTAAGAGAGAAAGAGAGTGCAAGGGAAGGAAAGACTTCACATCTCTTACGCAGTTGTGGTGAGTGGATCAATGCTCCCAGCAGACAGCCAGAAACTCCTGGGTCTTTTGACACTAGTTGAGAATAGATGATATACAACTGAAGTCTGAAGACAAAGTTGCCTCTGAGAGGTTGCCTCTGGTGAAAGGGTGGAGATGTTGTGCTGATAGCCCATCACAGCTGCAGGAGGATGTCTCAACACGTCTTAAGAAAGACTGCATATTTCTCTGTTCGGGGCTCAGCTTTGCTACTGCGCAAATTCAGTGACACTGTTTTAAGACTCCTATTCTACAGAAAAAAAGGTGGAATCCAAATTAGAAGAATATCCTGAAGAAATTTATTTTCTATTTAGTAGGTCCTTCAGAGAAAAAAGCATAATTGCCTATCTAAAATTACACCTGAAGACCTAAACAACAAAAAAACTGCAAGAGAAGATGTGAAGGCCTCACAGTGACAGGTAAATATAACAGAACTGTGAAAAAAAAATAAATTTAGAGAAAAATCCAGCTCTTGGATAAAATTCCCATAACGCTTTTCCCCACTTCAGGAATTTGCAGCCACTGCCTGTTGAACAAGAGCTGCTGCTGGTGGTCTTCAGAATGATCCATTAACCGATGGTGCATAGAAATACTAGGGGGAACACCAGCCTCTCCAAAATACAGACTGAGTCTGCTTAGAGTCAGACAGTGGGAAAGAAAATGCTAACACCACTAGAAAACTGTGGCTGTGCATGGCCTTGACAGTGCTCCACTGGATCAACAAGAATCCAGGTTTCCAGAGGCTACAGCAAGTTAACTAGTGCAAGAATTCCTGACTGTTTGTTTTGGTTTTTTTTTAAGTTTTTCTTCGATTCCTCTGTTCAGGCTGTCTGTCTTGACAATTCATTTTTGGGAGGGGTATGAAAGGGAAAAAGAAAATATGACAGGCAGGTAATCCTTACTGCTCTGATAACCACTGCTAACACTGACCTGCTGTCAAACCATCCAAAGACAAGAAAAGATACAATCTGTTGCCGTTATTACAGTACAAATCCTCTATGGATTCAGCCACAGGAAAACCAGTAAGTCCAGAGTTTGACCTTAGCTTACACTACATGGACAGAGAAAGAAAAGAAAATGACAAATAATTTTTGCTAAACCAGCTAACAGCGTACTGCTTCAATACTCTGCCTCAGGCCATGCAGCCTCAGCTGCACCATCTGCCCTGGAAAGACTCCAGAGAGGCAGGAGCAGCTGAGAGTGCAACAAGTTGAGGATCCAGTAAAACCATGACTGCTCTGTGCTATGAGTTCACCTGAAACCTCATCTCCCCAGATCCAATTTCTTGTTCTTAGACACGGACTTCATTAAAATTGTTATTTTTAATGTTTCCACCTCTATTCAGCTGACTTAATTACTTATTTCCTTATAAGTACTGGTTTCATATGCCTTTCCAGTGTGTAACCTTCTCCCTGAATTCACAAGGGACAGCATCCTGGGTGATATGCCACTTAATGATGGAGGTATTAGGCACCAGGAATAAAACACAAGAGATTTTTGTAAGACCAATAAAGCCCATCCAAAGTCTCAGTGACATCAATTTTCAGAGACAGAGGCAAAATGCTTTCTCCTATATTCAGCAGCAAAATTCCCATTGACTTCAACACTGCAGCATATGTCCCTGTGCACTGAAACAAATCACGTGTATATGAATGCAGACAGGAAGAAGTGGCCTCCAGCAAAGCATTTTGTTACCTTTTGGTTCTGAGGAGCAATAGCAAAAACATCTCTTTCTTCAATCTGCATCTCAGAGAAGTCACTCACAAAGAAGTATAACATTCTGGATCACAGTCTTGTTTTCCTTCCCTTGACATCTTACCATGTTTCCCATTTTGTTTATACATTTCCTTTTTATTCTTGACACAACAGAAGAGAATGACTTCATATGAGGCCACAATGCAAAGACTTTTGTGCTTTCTGAGGGTAGATCGTGTGAGCTAAGGAATAAAACCCAATGGTCTCCCACAAGGAAGAAATAAGGCAGTATGAATCACCTGCAGACATCAGTGTGAAAACCTCCATTTTGGCTAACAGATCAGAGAGCAGGCTGGGGATATTTCAGTTGTAAAAGTGCAAGTCTACAAATTCAGCTGGAGAACATGACTGTCCTGTTTACAGTGCCACAAGACACACACCCTTTGCAACTCTCCTTCACACAACAGAAAGAGTAAGAAAGAGCAACCTGTAGCTGGGCTGCCTCAACCTGCAGAGCACAGGAGCAGCAGCTGTCCCCTGATTACATGCCTGTACACCCTGACACCCCTTCTGCCGACTGCAGAGGCAGCACTTCCCATGGGGCATCTCCACATCAGGCCAGAAGACACTCCTGGCAGTGCAGAGACTGTTCTAAAACCCCTCTATGCTCCTGCAGCTGCACACAGGTCCATGTGACAGGGATGGATTCCTCACACTGAGGTCTGAGTGTAATACAATGGCTGAAATATTTTGCTACTGTCTTCATGATATCAATGTCGAACCTTACACTGTCTTTAGCAGAAGCAGGGCAGGAACCTTGCATGGCATCAGATGAGTTGCTGAATGGAAAATGCACATTACCTGGAAACTGTCTTCAAAACTCATTTTAAAGAGACACTGCAAAAATCTGCCATCATTTTCATCTTTACAGATGGATTAAAGAAGACACCTGAAAATAATTTAGAAAGCTGCCTATTTGTACATGCGTACAAATTATTTTCTGCTTATGCTTTTCAATAGCTGAATCCTGATTACTTCCACTAGTCTTACTGCTCTGCAGGAAAGCACTGCTGCTCTGCTGCTAGCTCCTCACATCCCCGAGGTAAGGGCAGGACCTGTTCTTACTTGTTGAAAATGACTCTGTTGTCTCAGAGCACAGAGCAGAATTTAATGATCAGAAAAGTACCTATTAGATAGGCAACTGTAAACAGTTTTGTGCTCAGGATTTTGAAGGAGGTTATTTCTATAGAATAGTTATGTGGAACGTTTTCTGAAGTATTCACATGTATATTTGGATCCATCCTTGGGGCCTGGATGTATAGCAGACGGATTACAAAATCTGACTTGCAATTGTTTTATTATCACTGCTTACTGCTGCCAAAGCCATTTCCTTTGATATCTCCGATATCATCCCATCATCACTTCAGGGAATACAAAGTGATACCCAGCAGACTAGGAAAGGGTAGAGGTGTTCAACAGCTACAGGAGAGGAAGTGAAATTCCATAAGTCAGAGAAGAATGTAAGGAGAGGTAAAGGAGAAGGAATGAGCAAAATGCAGTGGGTCTGTGTGTGCACATGTACGTCTCTCACCTGAATTCACGTTCGGTTCTGAGACTGAAGCCACCATTACCTCCTTGCTGCTCATGGAGAGGTACGTGTGGCTGCATGTGACCTCTGCCAATGAACATCAAAAACACTATGAGGCTCAGACAGGTAGCTGTTAAAAAAAAAAAAAAAAAAAAAGGGGGGGAAAAAGCAGCATAAAAATACTTCTGTAGGGACAGAATAGGTCAGAAGAGTAGTCACAGGATGCAGATCCAGCCATTCATTGTCATTCCTTACCCAGTGCAGTATTTACCACCTGAGGGCCCTCTGGCAGTAACCCATTTGTTGCAGTCCATATCCAGGGAGCATCCACAAGTGCTGTATTACCACCACACCAGCATCAGCTGGCATTGCTTTGGCTGAAGCATAAAGCAGAAGAGCAAACCAGGCAGGGAGATTTAATTTCTGTTACTGAAATGGAGAAGACGAGGACACATTAGGAGGACAGAAAGGAAAGGCTGCCTGTAATGACTCTATCCTTAGCATAAATGGAGGGGCTCACAAGGCTATCACTTTCCAGAAACACATTTATAGGAAGAAGGTTACCTGTTTGGTGCATTCTGCCAGCTGTGTGACCTATTAAATTCCGTTGTCTTTTCCACAAGTGCAAATGTGCAAAAGGCAAATTTCCACCCATCTGAACAAAGATAGTAAGACAGAGCTGTCCTTTGATACCACAGGATACTCCTCAGCAGAACCTATAGTAGGAGGTTCAGAAGCAGTAAGGAGGAGGACACTTCTGCTCACAGCATGATTGCTTTCTTCTCCTGTGGTCATACCAGAACACTGCAGACTGTCTGCGCTGTCTTTCCATGCGTGGAAAAAACAATGCCAAGGAATCTTTCAAGATAGCAGCCTCACTTACCATTGCAGTCATGAGCTTAATGAACATGGCTTTCACAAATCAAGTGAAGAGCTCGCAACACGATCCCAAAGAGGATGTTGGGAAGCAATTTACTGCACTGACAATAAATGGTGTTGCTTTGTCCAAATTTAAAAGTTTGTAATTGTATTGAATTTTGTGGCTATTTCCCTCTGTAACAGCCAAGAAAGGTGAAGGGACTCTGGACATAAATTTATTATAGTTGCTTTACAGACTGTATCTGAAACTGCCGTTTGCCACACTTACACCCTTACCATTGAGATTCACAGTCCTAAATCCTTCCATGAAATTCTCACCAAAATAATGCTACTGTAGTTAGTTCAAGCAGTGCAACAGTCTATACAAGTTTAGTTACAATACAAAAAATAGTACATTTATTAAAATGTACCTGATGCTTTTTAACTTAAATCTTAAATATACAGCATTAATTAACTACCTCTATTTAAAAAAACTATACTACCCATGACCCAAATGGTAGTATCCAGATAATGACAGGCACTGAAATCTATGATCCAGGTTTCCAGGTTCTTGCAGGTGGAGATCAATGGGGTGAGCCAGACACAGCAAGAATTTACACAGAATACAACCACAGGATCAGTACACTTTCCTCTTCTTAGATGATGTTTTACATCTGTCTATTCCTTTAGGATCTACTGCTTTTAAGGACAAATATGATTTTACTTCAGGGACAAACTGTGCTTTTACTTAATGGGAATAATTTGTAGCAACCACTTGTCACCTTTTTAAGAGCTGCCCATTCAAAGGCATGTCCCAGAGAATCACACTAATCATATGAAAAAATATGTTCTGTAGTAAGCTCTGACATATTGCAATGCACTGAATGTTTGACATTTTTATGATTATGCTAATATTGTGACATTTGATGTGCTTGTTTTTGAAAAAACATAGTGCAATTAAGTCTTCTGAAAGAAAACAGAAAGAAACAAATCAAACACGGAGAAGGCACGAAGAATGAAAACTGCTTCTACCAGCTTTGGAAACAAATGCCTGCTAGTCAATGGCAAACAACACGTTTGAACTAGATATTTCAGGATACTTGTCAGTTTTACTCTGAAAGTAAAGAGTACTGATAGTGTGACTCAATTTTTAGCACAAGCACTGGCTTGACTTTCACCTGTTCCCTCTACCTTTGAAGTATATTAGCATTTGTCATAAAATGACTCCTTCCAACACTGAAAGAATTAAAAAAAAAATATCTGGTGCCTCTTAGACAACTTCAAGCTATGGATAACCCAGTTAGGGCAGGGAACCTTGCTTTTAACTTCATCCCTATTTAAAGCACATTGCCTGCTTCAGTTACACCCCAAATTAAAGTAGGAGAGGACTAAGATTTATAAATACCAATACAAATAATTTTGCAATTCCTCTTCCTGCAGACCGGAAGACTACCAGGAAGAACCAGAGAACTAAATGAGGCACTACTGGAACACCACAGTGCTTGACTGCCGGAAGGCTAAATGGAGCCGTGCTGTGGAGTCAAGAAGAAACACAGAAGAGCACCTTTGGTCAAGGATTCAGAGAACAGATGTTCAGAACAAAAAAAATACCTAAGGGAGTTAGAGTGAGAAATCCCCAAATGCCTGAAGAATGTGCTATTCACCTCATCAAGCACCCTAACATCAAAGTGTGGATGGGGAACTCTGCAGAGCTCTAGCAGAATCTTCAGAAGAGAAAGAGGTGATAGTTTCTGATAAACAAATCGTAAAAAACCACATCTACATCAGAGGTAACTGAAGACCCACCAACATCTGATCTTAACAGCGCAGCAGACACTGGAGGAAAACCAAAGGGGGAACCAACTGCATAGTTTTGGTACAAAGCTACAGGAGACATAAGAAATGTCGACAGTCCAGCCAGGGCGATGCTAAGCAGCAAGGTCCACCCCCCCTGCCAGGTCCTTGAAAGCAGTAGCTCACTGAAAACACCGATGTAACTCAGTAGCAACTTTGGAAACAAATTAAAAGAACAGTCATACCTAACCTCAGGGACTGTCCGTTTAATCTCTTGTTGAAGACAAATACTGGCTGGACTGAGTTTAGTAAATCTAACTTGATGGAGATTTACTATTATTGATGAAATCAAGAATCAGCTTAATTCCCAGAGATCCAATCCCTTACACAATACATACTCAAAGCGACAATAACAAGTTTAGGAAACTGCTGAAAGTGACTAAAAAAAAAGTGGTTTGATCCAAAAAATTGAACTCACAGTCAACTATTGGCAAATTCTGAAAAAAAAAAAAGTTATGAAGAGGAAGAAGCTAGAAAACTGTAGAAGTTTCAGCTCTTTTCCTTGAGACAGTGCAAGATAGCAGATTTAAGTTAAAGAATTTGTCTGGAATTCAAGGGAAGAAATAAAAAGATTATTCAAAATCAAAATGAATGAACCAGCATTAACACAAAGCCTAAGAAAATAATCCTTTCAGCATGCTCAGAGACTCCTGCAACCTTTTCTGTTCCTAATAAAATGTGTACACCCAAACTTTGTTAATGTTCTCAGTTGGCTTTTTTCAGATCCATGCACTCTGGGATTAATAATGTAGAGCCACCTGACCTACAGAAAGAGCTCCTTCCCATTGGCATAGTACCAGATGCAGCATTTCTTTAACAGAAGTAACAGTTTGTGGGTACCTTTTCTGCCACCCATCCAGTATGACACAAAACCTTTCTGAGTTACTTTCCTATACTGTAAAAGTAAACCCAGCATTTCCCAGATCAAACATCCTTCCCTTGAGATGGTTTAACGTGGGACAGCTCAGTGACCCATTTATTTCTTTCCTTGGGCTTAGTCTCTAACAAACACTTTCTCCTTTTGCTGGCTGTAAAGCCTTTGAGAAAGTTGACCCATTGGCCAGTGGTGGTCAGAACTGAAGCAAAATCTGGAGGGTTCTGGAGAACTCCGTTCTTTTTGAGTAGGTCTATGCCAACATGTAAGCCCAACTACAAACACACTGCTTACCTACAGGTATGCACTTAGACAGAAATTTACCCCAAAATCTTAAGCTTTTAAAGGTGCCAATTAGCTTTTCAGTACAGACCAGTATCTCAGCCACATGTCCTGGAAAGACTAAGACTGAACCAGAACAAACATACTACACCTACTTTATCCGCTTAGGATCAGCTAGTTCCAAGCTGTGAATATTCTGGGTGGGGTTCATCTCACATTATTTTAATCACCTAGAGTGTAGATGTCTCTATCTGAGCTAGTTAATTTAGGCTTTTTTTAAAAGGTAAAGAAGAAAAAGAAGCATTTCAATATGATTCATCTATTTTAGTTGATCTACATTACAATAAGATTGATTACACTTTAAATTTTATTAAGTCAAACGACTGAGTCTCTGTCTGACTTAGTAAATGGAGCATAACTACTGGCTCAGATATTTTGAACATAAAATGCAACCTTCTCCTGACAACGGAGGCAAGACACATTCAGGTTACTAGAATCAGTACATCCTAGCACTCCACACATACCCTACACAGAAGGTGTGAGTCCTCCACTTCACTTTGTTTTCCACCAGCAAACAGGACCTTTGGCTTTCTCCATGTTAGCTCCCTTACATGATTTTTGTAACGTAGAGGGGTAAAAAAGGTATTTTGCTTTATTGTTTTCCTCAACCTTTGGGAAACCAAATCAGAAAAGGAAGTGTGTATAAGGTATTCACTGCTGAATATCTGGATGTCCCAGGTTCTACTACATACAGAAAACTGCCAAATTCTGCATCTTGGTTTGAATCCATTTTCCTAGCCAAGCTCTACTACTAGAAATAAAAAAGGATCTAATGCAGTAGAGTATGAGTCTTTAGACCCACCATGAACTGGTGGGTTGTTTTAAACCCAAATCTGACTAACAAGGTTATTTTCAAAACCAAAACTCATTATAATTAAATGTAATTACAATCCGCACAGCTTCAAATCAAGGTTCACTCAGAATGAAAACAGCTTCTGCTAAACTAAATTATTTTTCCCTGTAGGCGGCACAGTAAAAGTTGAACCAAATAGAGGAAGCATATAAAAATATAAAACAAACAAGCTCACAGATATATATATATACACATTTTTCTTAATCCAGTGGCATTGTAAACACTAATTAATGAAGCAGCCATAATTATTACAGTAAAATGAAAGAACTAAAATTTAAAATAAGACCAATACTTTCCCAACTATCCGAGATTTTGGCTAACTCTACTTTTGCACTGCCAGGTGTGAAAAGCCAGTTCCCTTATTTCAAAGTGCTGAATTCACTGCCATGAAAACTAATGTAATGACAGCTGAGGTTAGCCAGCATCTCTGAATATTAGATCCAGAACACCATACTTTCTTCCAAATTTAGAATCTCCTTTTGACAATATTTGCCAAAGTAGTTCCCTACTATACTATATAACTCCTCAAACTACTAACAAGAAAGTCCTTATACCAAAAAAATAAAACTTCAGTTCTGCTGAATGCAGAGGGAGTCCTGACACTAAGCGCAAAGAGGTAAAAAATAGCCTCTGGTGCAGAAATAAATGGAGGGGATGTATATGAAGTTATTTGTTGCATTTCTTATAAGGAGTCAGCCTTACCTTTAAGTCATTCTATAATAAATACCGTATCATTGTTCAATTGTATGGAAATGGTGATTAGTGGTTTGCAAATGTTTTGTTTGGGATTTGCATTTTCTCATCAAAGGATACTTCTCTGCCTTCATATGCTGTCAGCCTCTTTCAGATGAGACGGCTCAGCAAAGAGATGCCTCAACTATATCAGGAAGAGAAGAAAATGTATTAAACCACAAAAAAAGTACAAGCTAAACACAGAGACTCTGAGTTCAGCCACAAGGATTTGGACATGGAGGGAGCTGTGGCAAAATATTTTGGGTTGACTAAATACCATGCCCCAAAATTTTAGCTACTGGCAGTTCTTAAAAAAGAAATTCCAGAGACTAAGGCAAAATGAAAACCAGCAGGGAATTTTAGCTTCCACTCCCAATTTCTGGCTTTAAAATATTTTTACGTTAAGATATTTTACAATTCAAACTTTAGAGGTTCTGCATAGTTTAACCAGCTGTCAGATACATGTGCTTATAGACCCTCAGCCATCAGGGAGTGGTTGATAATGGGGAAGGGTTAATAGGGTGGGGGCAGCATCTGTTTCAGAGCTCCTGAGATAGACCTGTTTTTTAATAGGTCTCTCCCACCACGCTGGTATGGTCAAGGAGCTCCAAACTGATTTGAGTTATGAGGATCATGTTGAGCAGAACTTGCTATAGCACTTCCTTTGTTAGATAGACCATGTAGACAGGGTTCAGCTGGTTGGATTTTTTTCCCTTTTTCTTTGCAGGGGAGGGAAGGTGGCCAGGGACAGGAGAGGTCACCTTCCATCATTTTGTTGAGATACAAACTAAACCTAAGCAGTTCTGAATTCATTACTGCACCCAAAACCAAAAGACAGCTCTTCGGTTTGCATTGGTTTTGCTAAAAGGGATTTCACACAGATTGACTGCTGGCTATCACCACAATGCTATGATATAAATATCCATTTATAATGCTTTTTAGCTTTACAAAAGACAACACAACAAACTGCTTCCATTTTTTCAGCATGTCTAAAACTAAATCTGCAATAACCCATCATGTCCTTTGTATAAGCATTTATTCGAACTACTTTTAAATACACATTGTGTAGCCAGTACAATCATAACAACAGTTGGGAATCAATGGACCTTGACCGCCCTTAATTCTGAATGGATACTACTCTGAGTATTATGAATGTGAAACAGCCCTTGCAGTTGAGGAAGCAAGGTGTTCATACAGGATAGAAAGACCGAGCCACAGATTCTGGCTATGAGACGCTCCTGATTTGAAAAATTTCATTTAGAACCCGTTGCTTATTTAGGTATGCAGTATAACAACATTAACAGTAGCCATCTGAAAAATGTTGCTCTGCCTTTGTAGAAGCAAGTCTTCAGTTTTGTGATTTATAAAAGTCTTTTGAGACTCTAACAAACAAAATTATTGATGGGCCTTTTTCTGTGAAAGGATGGCTCTGGACTCTAGAGCATGACATCCTATACACAAAATATAACACAAGCAATGGGCATGCTTTTTCCAATGGTCCTTAAAGACGGAGGACAAGTGAGCACAATGCTGAATTTTCTAATACCAGATCTAAGTCTGAGAACACCAGAAATGGTGTCACCTGGAACTAACAGAGACGTAAATTAGAGTTCAAGGACACCTGTCTATCAGGTGTGACATGAGCCCACAAACTCATTCCACTGCACAATGTGAAGTAATAACAACCTCAGTCACTAAATGTAAAGCCAGACTAAAACTAGCAACCCAGCAGCCACACACTACATATTGTTCTGCTTAAGGTTTCCATTTCCACTCAAGTCTTGGGGAACTATTTCATTTCACATGATCAATAAATGGCTCCTCAAACAACATTCTCTACTGATATAGCCTACATTTGATCTGTCACTGGATCCACTGCCTACGGAAGTCTGGAAAACAAATACAGCACACACTCAGACCACTGAATGGTTGAGGCTGGAAGGGACCTCTGGAGGTCATTCAGTCCAACTCTGCTACTCAAAAGGCTTTTGAATATCTCCAAGGACAGAGACCACCAGTTTCCTGGGAAGCCTGTGACAATGGACAGACACCCTCACAGTGAAAAACTCCTTCCTGATGTTCAGAGGGAGCCTCCTGTGTTTCAGGTGGTGCCCATTGCTTCTTGTGTTGTTACTGGGCACCACTGCAAAGGGGCTGGCTCTGCCCTCTTAGCACCTTCCCTTCAGGTATTTACATTGATAAGATCCTCTCTGAGCCTTCTTTTCCCTGGGCTAAACAGTCCCAGCTCCATCAGCCTTTCCTCACAGGAGAGTCCCTTGTTCATCTTCATGGCCTTTCATTGGACTGTCTTCAGTATATCCATGTCTCTCTTGTGCCGAGGAGGCCAGAACTGGACACAGCACTCCAGAAGTGGCCTCATCAGTGCTTAAGAAATGGGAAGAATCAACTCCCTTGACCTTCTGGCAATGCTTCTCCTAATAGAGCCCAAGATATCTTTAGCCTTTGCTGCAAGTGCACACTGCTGGCTTATGATCAACGTGGCATCCACCAGGACCCCCAGATTAATTTCTGCAAAGTTTCTTTCCAGCCAGTTAGCCCCCAGTACATACTGGTGCTGGCACATGGGGCTGTTCCTCTGCAGGTGCAGGGCCTGACTGGCACCTCCCCTTGTTGAACTTCATAAGGTTCCTGTCGGCCCATTTCTCCAGCCTGTCAAGGTACGTCTGGACAGCAGCACCACCCACTGATGGACCATAAGATAAACTGGTACCTGAAGTATAAAACCTGGGACAGTTTCCTCATTATTTCTTCTACGATATACAACTACAAAACCTCAGGACTGGACTTCAGTTGAATGACCAGACCACCCCTCCCCAGGGGAGGTTTGGGACACCCAGGCTCACTCAGTATACTCACCCAGTTCGGTGTTCATACCAGCAGCACAAGGGATAACAGCACTTTACAGATAACTTTTTAATTAGGCAAATTACATTCCTCATTAGAATGCCATCTTTAAAGCTCTGAAGTCAAGAAGGATTGTGCTTTGCACTAATTCGTTGACAGCGATTCCTGTTCTATCAAAAAAAGCTTCATATAGACAGATTCTTTCTCAAACATGCCAGCAGTTCTTTTAAGAGAAAACAAAAAACAGTATTTGAGCAGGGAAAAAAAAGGTAGACTTATAGGAAAAGTGAGGAGTTCTTTCCTGTGGAAAAAGATTAGTGTCATGAGGTTCAAGTATTTAAAAATATTAAATTTATTGCCTGGTTGAAATTCCCTATAAAAAAAAAAAATGTTTTTCAAGGGAACTGATAAAAACCCATGCCAAATAGTAACATAAAAAATGAAAGCTTTGATTTTTGCTAGCAAACAAAAAAAACCCAACCCTGTGGCTTAATACTACTCTGAGGTTCACTCTACCTCTTCTTTACAGCTTTTAATTAAATTTCATTAACTTATGATCAAATCCTGAGGTATATTTAAATTTCCTGATTTCAGGAATCATTCCAACAGCACCAGACTAATGAGAGAATCAGGCCCTAAGAGTTTCTTGTATAAATACGGTCACACCTTTACATAGCAACTGTTGGGGGTGTTTTTTTAAGGTTATTAATTTTAAGTGGGAGGGCTCTTGCAGGCTGCATATTCCTCACTCATCACTGCCACTTTGTAAAGCATGTGTTTAATGAGGCTGTGATCTAAATCAATTTTTCATGCTTGCCTGGATATCATAGGCAAAGAGCTTTTGGGCTACAGTGGTGTGAATGACTACAATACGTTAGTCTGCAAACAGGGCTCCAAAAATAGAAAGATGACCGAATACTCAAAGGGGAGTGGAACTTTACGGTACCCCAAAGAGAAGCTTGTATGAGCTCTAGAGGAGACACTATATCAAGGCAAATTGAATTCATCCAAAATGTATTTAACAAGGCTGGACTGATATGATTCGCCTGCAGTTTACTTCACAGCTGTTAATCATTAAAACACATTTCAGATAATCATCTGATATTCATTTTACATGCAGTAACATTTTTATTGAAGTTAACATAATTGTACAGCTTAAGAACATTGTTGAAAATGTTCCCTTGGGAACAAAATTATCTGCAAAGTAACGCCATGAGTTGTGTGCCTCATGGGTTAGCCACTTTTGTAAATACACATGAAGTGAACGCAATATCATTACAACGATGCCATACATAGGTCCTGCTTTAATATGCATAGTATATATTTTGTCTGGGGGGGGGGTTGTGAATATTGTCGATTTACTCATTCTGGAGAGGTCAAGAGAGGAAATGCAGAGATTGTAGGCTACTGTTTTACAGTTATCTTGTTCTTTCCTGTTTTGAGACTGAATTTTTTCAGACGACCTTTTTTCTGCTCCCCTAAGATCCTTCTCTTGACTTCAAGGAAACTCCTCCCGGAAAAATTACTTTGGCCCTAATCCTGGAATCTGATCTGTGTCAATGGACATACACAATAGCCCACTGAACTCAGCGGAGTTCAATATGAATGTGAAGGTTTTGTGGATTTAGTATGAAGAGCAAAGTAACGTTCAAAGGTTTTCCAAGGTGAGGGCTATACTTATATCTACAGTGATTAACTGGCTAGTGTTTAGCTTCAAGTTACTCTAAACTGCTTTCCTAATGGAATGTA